>NC_092637.1:25781181-25890751 GCF_039555335.1 Amphiura filiformis
TTATTTAACAAACGAGTAAAGAAAATTATGAAGATTCTACCAGGGTTCGAACCCACAATTTCTCATTCCGTAGTTCAATTACACACGAGTCGTTCTGCCCGAAAGGAGCTTGTTTACTTATTGATAACAAAATAAAGCGCACACACACACTTCATGACTGTAATGAATACGTCATGTAATTTCCAGTCAATAATGAGCCTTGCCTTTGACTATGAGGTTCCTATACCTTGGTTGCTTATAGGCTAAAGAATTAGTGACCCAGATAGGAAACAATACGTGCTCTTCGACGCCAATATATTTGCACATACATAGAAAGATTTTTGAATGTGTTGGTGTACATGATACATGGAAAGATTTTTTGAACGTTTTGGTTAAAACACTTATTCCATTACACGTAAGGTCAAGTTTTATGCTTTCAGTATTGAATGAAACTAACGAACTGCGCCCCCTGATATGAGACCATTATCACTCGATTATAATAAAAGGTATGATATGCATCGATCGCTAAGCAAGTCAGTGCAAGCATATTATTTGACAGTAAAAATATTCTTAAGAGTCTTCCTACACAGAATGCCCTCCTTTTGAGTGAAGTTCACTCTTTGCGGAATAAAGTATCAATGGAAATGGCTTATCGGATCGTTTTAGTCCCACTCACTATCTATATTTTTTTCCAAAGAGTACTTCAGTCATGTAGCTGGTGATTATATCAACATAGACTACTTTAGTTGCATAAATAAATATGGTAATCACTAGGATCCACAACATGCTCATCTATCAAGGCACAATTTTTAATAATTTGCCGTGAAATTTGTATTATAATAAAAATAATAAAATTATGTAATTTCAAAAAATCCAAATCACTTGATATAAGAAGGATATTCTTCGTATTCATAATGCAATTTGATGTGCAGTCATGTCCCACAACAAATACGGTACAAATGTTACTATCCGATCATCTTTAGGTGATCGGAGAGCAACGTTTGTATTAAAATGCACTTTCCCTTAAGAGATCTGATATTAACGTTTAGCGACGTTTTCACGTATTTTTTGTGGAAGCTGAGAGTACACCAGATATATCGAATTGCATTCTGAATACGAGGGATGTCCTTCTGATATCAAATATTTTTCATTTTTTGAAATTCGCGATATAATACAAATTTTATGACAAATTATTAAAATTTGATATTTTTTACATTTTTGATATTTAACAGTCCTTGAAGTAAACTTTATCAATCTAATGATATGTACTTAAAGTGTATGTAGCTGGGATGAAAAGCCGACGATCAATTGAACATTTTGACCTTTAATATTGAAGATATACATTTTTTTCCCCAAAAGACCTAATTTTTTTTAGTGTTTTTGGAAAAAAAATCAATATCTTCAATACGAAAGGTCAAAATTTATAAAGTTTACTTCGAGGACTGTTAAATATCAAAAATATCAATTTTTAATCATTTGCCATAAAATGTGTATTATATCGCGATATGTCTGATGTGCTCCCATGTCCCACATAAAATACTGCCCAAACGTTCATACCCCACCCCTTAATTCATGGAAAGTATTTTTTGCCGATCATGGGTCAGGCGAGTTTCCATATCACTTCCGTGCTCAAACTGGTTTGATTTGTTTGTGTAAGCGACCCAGACCAATCAATGCAGCTATCAGCATTGCGGCGATATTTCAAAAGGTTTTTCTGGATAACCTGAAAAAAATATGTGTAGTATTATTCCAACTTACAATACAGCCAATTACATAATTTTTACAATTTGATATGCCAACCGCACGCGCAAAGTAAAAATTTGCCAGCGAAGGGGTTACATAACTCCCCGGTAACTGGATCACGCACCTTTTGGAATTGGTAGTATATGCCATAAACTTTGTGTTACGATCATTTCGATCGTGGTGCAGAACTCAAAAGCGTGATCCAGTTGACAATAGTGATAATCGGTGACACTTAGCTGGCGAATAGAAGTAGGTTTTGTGCTAACATATAGAAATTGACAATTGGGTGGGGTTATCATAATAACACTAAAGTCAACGTACGATATGAGTAAGATTTGATATTTCCCTAGAGAAGTCCTTTTTAGCCCTCACAAAAGGACTTCTCTAGGGGAAGATCAAATCTTACTCATGTTTACCGACCTAGAGTACCAACTTGTAATTTCAAATCGTACTCAACGTACGAACAGTTCAACGTACGATAGTTGTACGATTTTTTGGAACGAACATTCTTACCAAAGTCAACAGTCTAGGTGGGCGAGTGGCTGTAAATTTTTAAATTCCAATTGTATTTACCGATTTTGTGGTATTTTTAACAATTCATATTTGTTTTGTGGAAGGGCCTATAATATGATTGTTTTTTAATACTCAATTTGTGAGTGCAATTGTAAGTGGCATTATTTGTTTTCAAACGATAATACATCGTCTCAATGTCATCTAAAACACTTATTGTTCTATTTACACAGCCCTTGACTTTATGTAAGCATTATCACGAATTGTAAGGTTTGGTTTTAGGTTGAGAGTTAGAGTTTAGTGTTAGGGTTTAGAGTTTAGGATTAGGGTAAGGATTAGGGTCAGCGATATAAACATTTCGTGATGTTTACATAAAGGTGAGACCCGTTGACTGTGTTTTGGATCTTACTAAAGAGTGAACTACCTGACTAAATTGTGAAGAATAAAATATATGGTCCTTGCTCGCAACAGTTAATAATTTTCAACTTTAATTTTTCCTTATTTGCAACATTTTTCACTTTCACAGCATATTTTAAAGCTTTTTGGATATAAAATGTATATTTTTATGACAAGATTGGTGGCGCTATTTAGATATTGGAAATTACTCTTTCAGGCTCTTAATACAAATAATTACTTTTATATTGTGATGAAATATGTTTATAAAATTTCTTTGTTGCTTTTTTCACCTATTCCATCTGTATTAATGGCAGTATTGATTACCTACCCCTTGCAAATGAAGAAATATGATTTATGATAAATAGCGCCACCTATAGTTTGCATTTACTTAATAATGAAGCCAATTCTATATACATCAAACAACCGTGGTTTCGGAGAAGAACGACAGTCCCATGCACAGATTGACTCGAGCGCCCTGTTAATTGGCGACATACGTGGAATTCCTGAAATTCGGTTTTGACTGCTCGCGTCAATAAACCAAGTTCCCAACTCAAGTTCCCGTAAATACACAAGTTTACAAGTTTACAAGTTTTATTAAACTCTATAACTACCTTCAAAAAGGTATGAGAGAATATAATCAACCATACAGTCATTATATATACATACATACACATACAACCAAATACAAATATATAATCAAAATACAAATCCAAATAGATAAAATAAAATACATATAAGATAATACCGTTTCAATTTTACGACTTCAAAATATACGACAATGCATAATAATAGGTTACACAAGCGTGCGTCTATGGCAAGCTAAGCGGCTCATTACGTGGAGCCTGCTACGCGTAGCTTTTTTCTCGTTACGTGCAGCTTATTAACCATGCAGATTCGCGGTTTTAAACACGTGGAGCTGATGTAAACATCCTCGTCCAATAATATTACATACGAGCTGAAAATCATCATTGTTTCGTAATTTCCCTCTCTCACAAATATTACGTTGTCAATTTTTGTAAATGAAAATATCTATAGTATATCAGCAAGTAATATCTGAACAGAATGATGATTGTTCTATATTTAGGGGGCTATCTTTTTCTTCGGAAGGGGTCCCAAATATACGGGGGTCATACTTTTTTGGAAAGAAAAATAAGGGGGAGGGGGTCATAAATTGGTGATGACAAAATGTAGGGAGTCACAAGATGACCACAGATAATGTGTTTATTGTATTCAAAAAGACCGATTTCAATACAATTTTAGCCTGTTTAGGGGGTAAGGTGTATCGGTGGTGGGAGCCGGGGTCATAACATTTTTGATGCCAAAATAGTGAGGGTCGCACTTTTATTGACGCCGACTTTTTGTACATTTAGGAAACCCCCCCCACCCCCACACCTTCCGCAGAAAATGATAGCCCATTACTCTCTCCATATTACACTAGCTACAGTGGCATGTGACCTCGCTTTCCCTACAATATCTTTACACAGCGCTTTACATCAGTAGTAGTTGTTGTTGTTTGACCTTCATATCCCCTGTATAAAGTTACTTATTAAACCATGCTATTAAACACGGTGTAAACTTGGAAACACTAAATAAATATGCTGTGTCATTTTAGCCAGGCATTAGCAACATGTTCTCTTGACACGTGCTGTGATTTGGCCTCCTTACCCGTTCGTTATCTATGCTAATTCCGTAAATTAATTACAAGATAATAATTGTGAAAGAGGATAGCTTGCACTATACCACGGGCAGCTAACGACCCCACCACGTGATTGAATTGACTATTTTGATTGGTCAAACAGCTGCACGTAGCTTTAAATAAGCTGCGCGTAGCCATCTGCACGTTATGACCCCAATGGCTTGCCGTATGCGTCAGTCACGCATTACGTAAAACCTACTTTGCGTAGGTGGTTCACAATCACCATGCACGTCATTCTAAATCATTCCGCGATGTTATGAGCAAGGGGGTACACTAAATTCACGGTTTTTGTATTAGCAATGCAAACTTATGACGAATTTTGTTGGCTTGCTCTTAAGGGATCCAAAATGAGCGTTTATTGCGTTTCGACAGTATTTTTTGTGGGACATGAGAGCACCTCAGACCTATCGAATTGCATTCTGAATACGAAGCATGTCTTTCTGATATCAAATAATTTTCATTTTTAAAAATCACAATATAATACAAATTTTATGACAAATTATAAAAAATTGATATTTTTCAAATTTTTGATATATAACAGTCCTCGAAGTAAATTATATAAATCTAATGATATATTCTTAAAGTGTATGTAGCAGGGAGGAAAAGCCGACGGTCATTTGAAAATTTTGACCTTTCATATTGAAGATATGGATTTTTCCCAAAAAGACCTAATTTTTTTTTTGTGTTTTGGGAAAAAAATCCATATCTTTCAATACGAAAGGTCAAAATTTTCAATTGATCGTCGGCTTTTCATCCCATCTACATACACTTTAAGTATAAATCATCAGATTTATAAAGTTTACTTCAAGTACTGTTAAATATTAAAAATATCAATTTTTAATGATTTGCCATAAAATGTGTATTAAATAAAAAAAATAACAAAAAATCAAAATTATTTGATATCGGAATGACATTCTTCATATTCAGAATGCAATTCGATATGTCTGATGTGCTATAATGTTCCAAAATAAATACTGTCCAAACGTTCATACCCCAGCCCTTAACAAAGTGAGGCAAGGTATTGATCGGTTATGAATAATTCACATCAACTCTTACTCGGCCCATGTGCCTGAGGTTACCACTAAAAGAGTAAGTCTAGTGAATCGAACCTGTTAAAGAGAGTAAAAACGCCCTCAATCGCGGTCAGACCGGGCGGAAGTGGGGTCAACTACTATGATCCCATCAGGCAGCAGTGATTTGTTTTTCCACGAAGGTCTTCTAATTTGATAAGCGAATGTCTTTTTGCTATAGTAATGTCGAAATTATAACTTACTATCAAACATACGAAAGAAATGCATGACAGGTATATAAAATAATGAATGCAAGCGAGTATTTGAAGTCACAAAAATATCTGATACCTCACGTGACCTTGCATCATGGTGCCGTAAAAAACAATCTATTAAGCATTTTTGGCGCATTGTGTTAACGCAGAATTCAAACTACCACACATAGCGACATGGTCGGCAGGTACTGAATACCGCACCCTCACGACACTCAACAGGGCGTAAATCCTTTTATGTTAAGGGGGCACAATGACCATTATTAGTCATTGATATACTTCTGCCCGAGAGCGTCGCACTTCGCGCCTGCGTAAAGTAGGGGTGTCTGAGGGGGAAAATTGTCAAAATGAAGCCCCCATTGAACCCATTCGGTGCACCATTTACTCTATTATTGTAATACCAAAACTTGAAAAGTAGAAAGCGCATTTTGCACATCCAACATGTCCAAAAATTAACATGAATTCAAGCAAAATTTGAGGAAATCTGGTGATTAAAGACAACTCTGCCAATCATTTTGTACTTTTTCACAATTCTACAAAACAACATATGCTTGTGACTTTATAATGGACCAAAATGTGAGGGAGGAGGGAACATTTGATATTGCCCCCTCCCCCCGGGGGACGTGTCCCCGTCCCCCACCAGATTTATGCCCTTGTCTTTTATCATCCCATAAAGCCATATTATAACATTTGCTAAGGAGAACGCCCTCAAAAATTTTAAATTCTGGTTTTTTTATACGATTGTAATAGTAAACAAAGATACTCTGCAAAAATCGAGATTTTGAATAAAACGCAGGAACCGTCGTTTTATTATTATGATGGAAAATACGTATGCGATGTTCATAATACATAACACAGTATGTACACAGCGTACGGGACATACACATCAGAGAGTCGCACCAAAGATACTCAATGCATTTAGTATCTTTGGTCGCACTATATTACAACCGCTGGAGTAACATGCATTGGCGCTAGTAGTAAACTCCAATTTTCTCTGATTTACCTCACTTGTTCGGCTCAAAATTTAAAGGGGGATATATCTGACAGTAAAAGCTAATGGAAAATAAATACTAACCTATTTTCACAGAAATGTTATAATATTGCTTTAAAATGACTGGATTAATCATGTAACTGATAATAAACATCTCAAAAAAAGTAACCAACCCCCTTAAATAATGACCATTTATCAAAAACGGGCGATTGTATTACAAATCTGTAAATTGCGTTGGAAGAAGAATTTATTTCTACACATTTTGACACCTCATTTGTAGCAATTGACTAAATATTGACGTCACAGCGTGCATTTAAATCAATGTAACCCAAGATTTGAAAGTTGCAGTAAATTGTATTGATTTTGTATTCAGTATAATGGAAGGAAATCTGTGTAATGATATCAGATTGTTTTTGTATTGTATGTAAGAGCTTGTAAGTGCAACATTCAAATCTGGACCTCACTACATTAAATTGACCGGTGTTTTATTGTTTTCTTTGCTATCGTATCAAATGAGGTGTCAAAATGCGCAGAAAGAAATTTAGCTTCTAACGCAATTTACAGATTTGTAATTTTTGAATCATGGCCATTATTTAAGGGGGGTTAGTTACTGTTTTTGAGATGTTTATTTGCTGAGAAGCATAATAAAAAAGCAACGTTGCATTATACATTGTATAACTATCAGGGATTGTATATACGATACACGTTTATATCTGTTAAATTGTTACTTCATAACACGTGTTTGAAAATGTCAGCGTTGTTTGATCAATTTTATCCATAACATAACGAATTATATGATACGGGTTGACATTATCCACTTTAATACTACCCTTTAAGTGTAAAGCATGATGAGCGTGTCCCATTATCAAATTTCTATCGTAAAGTGATGTTCGATACATTGTCAGTGATTGTAGTCACGCGTGACATTACACGATTATCTTGTTACACTTAGTAGCAAGGCAAACACCACTTCTTTGGAGGCAAAATCCTAAATGAATGTCCTTATTAAGTCCACTTTATGCACCAATCCAGAGCACCAATTCTATTGCACTGAAAAGCTGCTTCTGATAAGTGATAACGTGATTACTGCTTACAAGTGCCTTGAGGTCTTAGATACATGTTACAAACCAAGCATACATACCGCAATAGAATTAAGGTACCAGTTATGTTCACCCCTGTATATCATGATAAAGAAAGTCAAATAGTTCAAAATTAAAGACCTCGTTTGTTGAAATTGTTTGAGAATTAAAGCCCAAGGAAGTAACGAAGCCAAAAGTTGTACTTTTATGTTATAATCAATGGAAAGCACGGCGCTAGTTTTAATGTGGTAATAAATTGAAAGCACGGCGCTAGTTTTAATGTGGTAATAAATTGAAAGCACGGCGCTAGTTTTAATGTGGTAATAAATTGAAAGCACGGCGCTAGTTGTAATGTGGTAATCAATGGAAAGCACGGGGCTAGTTTTAATGTGGTAATCAATGGAAAGCACGGCGCTAGTTTTAATGTGGTAATCAATGGAAAGCACGGCGCTAGTTTTAATGTGGTAATCAATGGAAAGCACTGCTCTAGTTCTCTTGTTCGAGAACGCTTTATGCACAAATCAATAGGGCATGCAATGGAGCAATCTGCAACTTTGGAATTTGCATCTTTTTGTGTTTTTGAATCATCATGTCTTTATTGCTGGAGCGATTTTAACGAATGAAGTCTTACATCCGAGCTAAAAGATGCAGCTATTGGCCGCTGGTTCTAACATGACATCTTTGTTTAGGATATATTGTGGTAAAGAATAACTTAATTCTTGTGTGGTCTGGTTTTGGTATTGATATGTTTAGCCTAAACATACCAATACATGTATCATCCATTATTTTTACGGATTAAACCGACATCATACATGGATGCCCTGTAGTTTGCTCCTTTGAATATTATTCGCCGTAGAAGTGATGATGTATAACAGGATTAACTTCCATAGCAATAGGTTAAAACAATTTTTGAATATATCGCACTGCACTAGTATGTTCACGCGTTACATGTGCATTGAACCATGTATGTTAAAGAGTAGGAATAAAGACCTGGATCGCAATTCTATAGAAAAATCGTATCATGCTGAACACTCGCACCTGTAAGATTAGTATCTTTCAAAAGAGCAGTATTGTATTCAATCTATGATTACAGACAACACAGGTGATGAATGTAACCTGCTTGTAGTGCAGGGCGATGTATTCAAAACTTGTTTTAACATATTGCTATGGTAGTTAATCCTGTTACAAATAGGTAATACCCAAACGGACAGATACCTAAACTATTGACAAGACACGTGTAACGAAGGGCATTTGCTCCATTTTAACATTACCCACAAGAGGTTGAAAATAACAGCTTTGAAGCCCATCTTCTTTGGGTTAAACTGCGGATATTAAAGAAACACAATTATAGAAAATTCCTGTGGGCTAAACTAAGACCTATAGTAGAATACGAGTTCTAAGAAACTGTTTACAGGGTGTCCCTGAAAGAAATGTCCCTCGGAAACTTTCTTTTTGGGTACTTCACTTTATCGTATACCGGCTGCGCCGGCATTCACTACTCAAAATATTGGCCAGCACATTCATTATGACACAATATTGGTTAGGCAAAAGACAAGATTCTATCTTTTATTCTCTAAGTACAATCATGCAAAAGTAGAAATTTGAAAAAAAATGAAGGCGTCTCTGTGGAGCAAACCACACATTATGGCTTTATAATACCCAACAGTTTAAGTTTCCGACGGTAAAATCTTTTCAAGGACACCCTGTATGAAGAGATATAATTATTAAGCTTCCGGAGAGAATATTCATTGGGAATGCATGGTAAAACTATGACTTATGAAAGTACGTGATCGAGTTATCAATAATTTTACAATTATGTTGCTAAGGTCACACGATAACACCTGTAATAACACCTGTGAAATTCCCTCCTCAGATTCAAACACAAATAAAGGAAAGGTCAGAATTATGCAGTTGTAGACTTCTAATAAATTATAAATATGATTTATTAATATTTATGATTTTAAACCAGAATCACGTACAAATCAAATATCAAAGCAATTTACATATACGTGCAAGGTTTACAATATTATATTACAATATAAAGAGGTTGGGTGTATACTCAGTGTGTTTTAAATTACCATGGATTGACCCGTTCGCGAATTTGGGCGCCATCTTAGATTTAAGTAAACACTCTTGTGGTAGCCTTTGGATTTACTTTGATCATCATGGCTCAATGACCATACAAGCACCTTGAATGTTTTAGTACTTAACGACATAAAAGACAGCACTACCTAAATGTTCAGGGTATGATAGAAAGAGTTATCGGTGGTATCGGGATACCGATAGGATTATAGGTCTAAACTAGACTCCTTGCCTAACATTTTTCTTCTTCATCTTTAATTGTTCTTCCTCAGATTTGAAAGAACCCGTCCAGTATGAACACAGCAGCATGTCTACTACAATCATGTTCCTCATTGCTACTCCTTGGCCTTATAGCCTACCTAGTACCAGTCCTCCATGCCAGCCGAAATAATAGATGTACATTATCAACGAGTGCTGTATCTATACAAGATCAAGTCGTCGATGGCGACACACAGACCACAGCGTCTTGTAGGGGGACAGTTGAGCTGAATATGTGCGAAGGACGATGCAGATCATGGGAGTTTCCTAGTGCAACTACGTCCGATGGATTTGACAGAGTTAGTTTTAAAATATGAAGAGCTTGTTTCCAAACCAAGTCCACAAGCACATGTTTCTCATTTACTTGTGTGATACAATCACAATTACTTTGACAAGTTTGACATTAGCAACAATGATTTGTACCAGTAACAAGCCAATATTTACCACAACAATGCTGTTTAACAATATGCAGACTATTGTTCTCATTTGGGAAACAAAGGTCTCACACAGTATTTGTTAATGTGCATCCATCCACTGTTTGCTTTGTAATGGTGCATCAAACTGACTATACCTATACCAACTGAAATTACGTCACAACAGATTGCAATATCGCACAGGTAAATCAGAAACATGTGTTTGTGGACTTAACATGGTTTGGAACCCATCTATTCATTATCATTTGTTATTTTGATGATTTCGTTTCACTAATTTCCGAGCTTTTCCGGCTATTTGACCATTTGAGCATTCCCGTAGTGAATGGTAAAAAACGTGTTTTATTATTTTTAATGTGAAGCACGCGAATGGTTCACTGTTCAACTTAAATTGCAGCTTGAATGTGCACATAATCTTCTCTATAGCCTTCGAGACAGTAGCTTCTGCTTGTGATACACTCGCGATTAAAGGCGGCGTCTATGTAAGACGCAGCCACTTTGCCCCGCATCGCGACTAAAGATGCACCGCCTTTGATTGTTCGTATATCACACGTTGACTCTGCTGCCTCGAGGAAGCCAAGTGGGCTAAGGTACGTCTTATTGGTAGTAGTAATGATAATTCTCCAAGATAAAATTTCCTAGCAGCATAGCGACTTTACAGGGTTAGGTTACGGTTTTTTTGGGTTAGCATTCAAAAGTTATCGCACTTTTTCCAAAATAAATTTTCATTCGTTACGCGCCCTCTACGGCTAAAATAGCACATTTGCTAATCATGCACAAAGGCTTCCCTGCTTGTTTGTATTGTGCTTTAAAATAGCATGTTTCTAAATGGTCTATTCCAATTGAAATCCATACACCCCTTATGGAACACATAGCCGTAAATCTCCCACACAGGGGGTGTAGATTTCAAATGGAGTCACAAGTTCGTTTGAAATTGAAAGACTAGGATCATGTTTTTCACAGAGTGTATGGGTTTAAACTGGAATAGCCCAATGTTTTCAGATAGAACAATATCTAATTACTTGACGCACAATTTGAACCGCCATGCAGTTTTACCGCCATTTCCATCTGATATGAGTATTACGGCAGATTACGTCACTTACAAAAAGTGTAATATGATCTATTATATCACTCATACATAAATTCTGCACAGCTCATTGGTTGATGACCATTCAATATTTTTAGTATCAAACAACGGCGTTTGATTTCTTGCCTAATGTATGACCCGTCATGTTAGTTTGCCATGACGACGCTAACACTACAACGACGCTAACATGCATACGTTTGCCCCTTATACGCTGGCGAAGTTACGTAATTAATCGGATTAACTACCATAGCAATAGGTCAAAACAATTTTGAACATATCGCGCAGCTGCACTACAAGCAGGTTAAACTAATCACCTGTGTATGTCTGCAATCATAGATTGAATACAATACTGGTCTTTTCAAAGATACTAATCTTACAGGTGTAAATGATATGGTTCAATGCAGAGGTACCGCGTTAACGTACCAGTGCAGTGCGGTATATTCAAACATTGTTTTGACCTATTGCTATGGTAGTTAATCCGATTATTACGTAACTTCGCCAGCTTATAGTAGGCATCTTAAGACATATATTTAAACTTCTCAACACATGTTTGGAATTTTTGACAATCATTTGTACACAGATTATTTGTGACATGTTCATATCGTGTTGCATATCAAAGGACAGCTACGTGTAATTTGATCCTCTTTACAATGACACCACATTTGAAACAGTCGCCTTTTTTACGACTGAGTACATGTCTTGTGAATTTTTTTGATTTGATTTGTTCGGGTTTTGACAACCCTGGATAACCCAAGAAAGCCTCTATTGAAGCTTATTTCCATTGGGGTCCATTTGAACACCGGGACGGGTTGGGAACACCCTACTCTTTTCAAAACTGGCTGCGATATACATGTACAGGTATGACTCTCTGCACACGGGACCGACGGCTTAACGGCCCCTCCGAAGGACGGAGTACTTTCATGATTCATTTACCCAATTCTAAATGAACCATGGGGAGAGCGTAAGTCTGAATTTAATCTACAGAAGTTGCCAATTAATTTCAGACTTTTTTCCCAAGTCAATATCACAGCAAATCGCCACCGCCGGGAATCGAACCCGGGACCTCATGCACTAAAGGCAAGTACCCTAACCATTGCGCCACGCTCTCTCTGAATGTAGTGGGGTCTCATACTACAGAATAACGAAATACGAAATGAACATATCACAAATAATCTGAGATAAAGATGCTTGAAAAAACTTTTATCTTTGAAGACGGAATTCATTTTCATTATTTTTACCTCACATTCTCATTTTTTTCTTCAATTTTATTTTTCTCAAGGAAAAACACGTTTTCCGCGAATTTCCGTTTTTTCTTAAATTCCGTGGATTTGTCCGTTTTTCCGTGACACGGGAAACTTGCCACTTTAGTTTAGTATGCGTTTCGTGCACGTGCAAGGACAATGACTGCATCCTAGCGAGATTTGCGCATGCGTTGTCTCTTTGAGTCGTTGATACTAGTCGTGGCTAAATTATTGAAAATATTAACTGTAACGGTAACACTTGTGTTGTAAAATTAGAATAAATGTGACGTGTCATGTCAAAAGGAGACACTTTTGGGCAGTATCGTAAGTGGAGAAATAGCCAAAAATCTGCCCGGAATTGGAGTTTGTTGCAAATTTGTGATGTTATTAAAGTTAAAAATATTTTCAGACCGGAATATAACTGGCATCTTGTATTTTTTGAGACATTTTTGAAGGTAATTCCTACTCTCAACATTGTCAATAATAAACTCAACCAATAAAATATCGAAACGATTATAGATGGTCAGATTTATCGGGAACTGAAATATATAGCAAAAACTTATTTAATGTATATAAAGCGCAGCTTTCTGCTGCGCATTTTGATACCTCTTTTATTGCTCAACGATATCATTTGTTCGAGTTATGGGCGCTTGAGTGGCTTCAAGTCGGATTTTGAAAGTTGCACTTAGCTCCTATTCAAGCCAAACGCGTTCGTCGTGCACACACACACACCCACACACATCATCAAGACAAAGGACACCGATATGCTCTGTTTAATTAACCATGAACTTTACTTTATTTTACTCCTTCGACTTCCAATTTCAATACTTGCTACCGTTTACTTATCTCTGACTTATCTCATGCTCTGAACAAGATATCTTATCTTTCCTTGGTCAGTGTCTCGCCATTTCCTGCGCAAGATGCGCCGAAGGCCTTCTTAGGTGGTATCAGGCTTGATTGCCTTGTTAGCTTTGCTTTGAAGTTGGAAGTCGAAGGAGTAAACTAAAGTAATGTTCATGGTTAAGTAAACAGAGCACATCGGTGTCCTTTGTCTTGATTTTGTGTGTACACGAAGAACGCATTTGGCTTGAACAGGAGCTAAGTGCAATCCGACTTGAAGCCACTTAAACGCCCATAACTCGAACAAATGATATCGTTGAGCAACAAAAGAGGTATCAAAATGCGCAGCAGAAAGTTGCGCTTTATATACATTATATAAGTTTTTGCTATATATTTCAGTTCCCGAGAAATCTGACCATCTATAATCGTTTCGATGCTTTATTGGTTGAGTTTATTTTTAAAGGCCGATATCTCAATTTCCAATTTTATAATACTATAACTTACGAACTCAATATTTGCGCTTAGGAATGTCCGATTTCATTGGGGAAAACGGCGTTGTGGAGCAAAATATCTTTATATTTAAGATATGTATAAACCTCAAAATTGATAACCTGCCCAAATAGTGTCTCCTTTTGACATGACACGTCACAAATATTCTGTAAAAGCTATATAATTTATGTATAAGTGATATAAAACTGTATTAACAGTATTCATTTGTATAATGGTAATAATATAATCACTCGGTGAAATCCACCTCACGATTTCAATCATTACCCTTATAGATATAGTAAATTTTGTACAATTATTATTATCACAGTAATGGCGTAATGATCTTCAGCTGTAACGGTCAATCCTATTTTCTATGGTGGTTGATTCAGTTCTTCAATCTACATTTAAAAATTTGATTTTGCACTCAAAAATAAGATATTCGTTCACATTATAGGATGCATAAATAGCATAATTTGAACGTAACCTTGCCATTAAAGTGTATTGCATGCTGTGTACAAATATAAATTCCTGCATTGACTGCACCGCAAGGATTTAGTGCAAAATCTCTCCGACTAAATTGTCGGCGTGCCCGGAACGTAAGACGCTGACCCAAGACGACCTAACAGTGCTGAAAATAAATATTCTATTGCGATATGCAATAGAGGCCGTCAGCGTTTTTCAAGCGTGACTCATGACAATAGTGTTTATACATGATTCGTATCCACGAGCTTCACATTCATTTGCTTGATATGATTGACCTCTATAGATTGACTGACTGCTAGTATTGCTCTATACCTAATTCAACTGTTGTTCATGCCCTGAAACTTTGAACAGAGTTTACTAGTACCCACAAGATGGCCACTGTGACGTCACACTGACGGCCTCTATAGAAAAAAGTGTGTGTGAGCAATGTATAAATCGGCTTCAACTGTCCAACTCCTGCATTGCACGCACACCACTCCACGCCATACATAAATTCTCCCAGTCACATTTCCCCAATATGAAATTTTTTTAAAGTAAAATTTTAATTTTAATTCTTTTAAAGTTTGGCAGAGGCGGGGTTCGAACTCACGGCTCACCGCTTTGGCTAGTATCACGTATAGGCCTACCATACGTCCAGCGCCTTAGACCGCTCGACCACGAAGAACTTGATAGTGTCATCGTGAAAAGTTATACCTATAATATTAATAAATCGCAACTTCATTACTGCATCATATTTTGGAATTTTATCTGCTTAAAACATTAATGTGTATTATAATAAAGCTACCATTATTTATATTGTTGAATTATCAAGCGCATAGAGACAATTAATACGAGGGTCCTATGAATAGGCCTACATACACAATACATAAAATCGATTTTGTTATCGGCCATGTGCTCTGCTGTGCATGTGGTTTCCCGCAGTGGCGGAAGTTGTATTACGAAGTGCATCCGAACTCCATTTTGAAGCAAATGATTTTGACAAGGCATTGGATTGTTCCAGTTTGCATCCTAAATCCACATTAGACCCTAATTTTATTTACAAAATCAAAAGATTAGATTATCATAACAACAAAACGGTAATCTTTTGTCGGGTCTAATGTGAAAATTACATTAAAAAAATGCAGTTTTTACAGAATTAATTTTCACTTAATTCCAAAAAAAAAAAATGGCGTATATAAGATTGAAATAAATTCTCTACCTTCTATACTAGATCAATTGTGACGCAAGTTGTTATCAAAAATTGTTGTGATAGATGTACAGTTAATATTCATATTATCCATTACCTATCTGATGGTACAGTTTTACACAGAAAATATTTATTTGAAAAACCTGCCACTCGGCTTTTTCCGGAAAGGTCACAGGGTCGCCGTGACCTGTGCAATAATTACAATTAAAATTTTTCTTATTCTAACAGCAAGCGTTTCTAGAATATATTATGGCGAAATGTGGTGTACATTGCACGCAACAGGATTATAACACCTGACAACAGCACCCTAACCACTCAGTGTCCTTGAGTGCGTTGATGAATCTACGATCGATATACATTCTGTAATGTCCAAACCCTATTTTTGGAATTGTTTGTTTATTTGCGGAGTCGCTCCAAAATCATCGATTGTCCCTTTAAAGTATTAGTGATGCATTGTGGGAAGGTTGGCTCAAAATGGCGACTCGCACGTTAGCTTCATAAGAAGGAGAAGACATTTAAAGTGACTGATTACAACTCACAAGAAGATTGACGAAAGGAAGTGATAGGTAAACTGTAAAGAACAGAAAGAAGTTATAAAAGGAATTTTCTGTGGCGTTTGCTTGGTTTGTTTACTTCGACTCAACGCAACCAGTGTCAGATTTATATCGCTAGCAATCTCGAGTAATGATCATAAAACATCCCGTCAGAAAGTTAAAGTTTGAGTAATAAGCTAATCCCGTGGAAGTGAGTGAGCCCAAGGAAGTGTAGTTAAATGTGCAACACTACACATTCTTTGACGGATTATATCGACTGATCTACAAATTGCTCACGGTGATTAAACGTTTTAAAGTAAACACTTTTATAAAGGTTTCGACATTGAGTGAGAAACTACTAAGCAAGACGATGGCAATATGTTGCGAAGTCATTGCCTATAATCGCTGGCGAATTCATCGGCACACTACGTCTTGAAAATACAAGACGCAGGAGATTCATCGAAATGCTCCGGCACGACGTTGACTTAGTCGGCGAGATTTTGTACTGTGTCCTTACCATTGTGCTATTCCATTTAAAATCCACAGTGCCCATGTGGAAGATTTAACTAAAGTCTCCAACAGAGGGAGTATACATTTCAAATAGAATAGACAATTGGGTAACTTTCATTTGAAATACTCACTCCAGTTGTGGAAGATATAGATAAAGCCACAAAACAGGGGGAGTATGGGTTTCAAAATGATTAACTTTGACCAATTACATTTGAAAAACATACACCCCCTGTGGAAGAAATTTCCAAAATCTTCTACAGGGGTAGTATGGATTAAAAGTGGAATAGCCCATTATTAATTTATTTGAGATACTGCCTTACTGTTTGCTATTGTTTTCTCTCTATAGAGATTTATATTTTTGCATTTTTTTCTTCCCAAAAATCACAATCACATTCAAATTCCTTGTTTTGTCGTTTTTATCCAGTTTGAGTATTTTTTTTTCTTGACTTGTTTTAAGGGGGTACTACACCCCTGGCCAATTTTGTGCCTATTTTTGAATTTTTCTCAAAAATTACAGCGCTTTGGTGACAAGTAAGATATGTATATTATAGGGGCAAGGACTACAACTACTGTACTGAACATTCAGCAACTCAAGGCAAGTAGTTATTGTTTTATTGATCAAATATTGGTTTTCCCTCATTTTTGACTGTAACTCCACAACTGTTGTCTGTACTGAAATAAAATTTCCACTGTAGTAGTTGTAGTCCTTGCCCCTATAATATACATATCTTACTTGTCACCAATGCGCTATGATTTTTGAGAAAAATGCAAAAATAGTCACAAAATTGGACAAGGGTGTAGTACCCCCTTAATAATCTAAAAAAAACTTAATTCAAGAAACTAGAATACTCAGAATGACCCAAATGTCCACAAAGCTATAAAAATAGTTTTAAAATAGTCTTAATAAATTTTTTGCGAATTACCCGTTTGAGTGAATATCTTTGATCATTATTGCCCTTGTTTAAAGGGAACTATGCTCCCTTTGAGACGACATTTTGAATCACCAGTAAAATAAGCGTTAATTACATGGATCTATAGATGAGTTGACCTCAATGTTTATCAACAAAGGCAAGGGACTGGTATATCGATATGCTTGAGTGAACCACATGCAGCCACTACACTGTTCAATATCCTTATTATGATGTGGCGGTAGTTTAAAAACACGAGCCCTGAGCATAATATGATGCGCGCGCATACTGCCATGCAAAAAACAATAAAAATTATGATGATGCGTGCACGTGCGCATACTGCCAGGCATTGACGTCAGAAGTCAACACAATAAAATTACCAACCACTTCAATTTGGAAAACTGCTAGAATTATTAGGAACAAATTACTAGAACAAATTAAGCAAGGTCAAAGGTCAAAAATCTAAAATTAGAGTAGAAGGAAAAAGTGAAATTTGCCACAAAATAATAACTAAGAAGAAATATTTGGTGAGGTATTACTTGTATGGGCATAAACTGTGCATTTTAATGCGGAGGCTGTTGGAAAGTTTTACTTGCACTGGAGTCCATAGGAGTCAACTTTCCTTAACAAACACATGACTTGAAAGCTAATTTGTCAATCTTATAAAATCTCAATTTTTTTCTGATGTTGAGCGTAGATCCCTTTTTTTCGTTAACTGATATCAGCCCCTGTTTCGACGATGAGGGCGCGACATGAGACTTGTGTATTAACGTCTAGGCGTTGTGCCTGTGCGTGGGGCACTATATATCACTATAAAGTGTGCTGAGGCTTGTGGATCAACGTCTAGGCGTTGTGTCTGTGCGTAGCGCACTATAAATCACTGCGCATTTTGAGTTTTAATGCTCATTCATTTTAAATAAAAACCAATTTATGTGTTTTCCTCGAACGTACTTAAAACACGGCACTTAAGAATAATACATAAGAATGACCATATTTAGTCCACAAAGCTACATTTATTTATCATAAATCCATAAATAAACAAAGGGCAAGGTACAAAATCTTTCTTGACTGGTTTGAGTGAATTCATTTGATATTTCTTGCCCTATTTAAACCAAACCCATTTTTTATGTGCTTGGTCGAATGCATAAGAATAATAAATTATTAATAATATGTCTTGTTTTATCACAAATCCATACATAAACATAGGGCAAGGTACAAAATCGTTCCTGGCCAATTTTAGTAAATTAATTTCATCCTTCTTGCCCTATTTGAATAAATATAACAAAGTACTTCGAATATATTAAAATTACCATTAAAGATAGCTAAAGGACAAGGAAGCTAGCTTAAGGGATGGGGTATGAGCGTTTGGACAGTATTTTTTGTGGGAGATGAGAGCACACCAGGGATATTGAATTGCATTCTGAATACGAAGAATGTCCTTCTGATATCAAATAATTTTGATTTTTTTAAATTTGCAATGTAATATACATTTTATGGTAAATAATCAAAAATTGATATTTTTGATATTTAACAGTCCTCGAAGTAAATTTTACAAATCTGATGATATGTACTTAGTAGTGTAGTGTAGCTGGGATGAAAAGCCGACGATCAATTGAAAATTTTGACCTTTCGTATTGAAGATATGGATTTTTCCCCAAAACACCCAAAAAAATTAGGTCTTTTTGGGAAAAAAATCCATTTCTTCAATATGAAAGGTCAAAATTTTCATTTGATCGTCGGCTTTTCCTCCCAGCTACATACGCTATAAGTACATATCATTAGATCTTTAAAGTTTACTTCGAAAACTGTTATATATCAAAAAATTTAAAAATATCAAATTTGAATAATTTGTCATAAAATTTGTGTTGTATCGCGAATTTCAAAAAATGAAAATTATTTAATATCAGAAGGACTTTCTTCGTATTCAGAATGCAGTTCGATATGTCTGATGTGCTCTCATGTCCCACAAAATATACTCTCGAAACGCTCATTCCACATCCCTTAAGGACAAGGAAAACATGTTGAAATACCGTTTTTATTTTGTTCTTCATTACTTTTACAAGTGCATCATTTGAGGTCACAGACTAAATCAATTTTTGAAGTGTTACAAAAATGCAAGCGCTATAAACAGGGTACTTCGGTTATAAACATCTCAAAGAAAGTAACTAACCCCCTTAAATAATGGCCATTATTCAAAACGGGGCTATTGTATTAAACATCTGTAAAATGCGTTGGAAGCAGAATTTATTTCGATACGATAGCCCAGAAAACAATAAAACACCGGTCAATTTAATGTAGTGAGGTCCAAATTTGAAAGTTGCACTTACATACAAATTTTTACAATACAAAAATACTCAGATATCATTACACAGATTTCCTTCCATTACACTGAATGCAAAATCAATAGAATTTACTGCAACTTTCAAATCTTGGGCTACATTGATTTAAATGTACGCTGTGACGTCAATATTTAGTCAATTGCTACAAATGAGGTGTGAAAATGTGCAGAAATAAATTCTGCTTCCAACGCATTTTGTAATACAATCACCCGTTTTTGAATAATGGTCATTATTTAAGAGGGGTTAGTTACTTCTTATATAAATGCGCTTTTATAAATACACACGTGACCACCTCCGCGCTGCCATAACAGCTTATAGATCTTCTACATAGCGAGTGGCCTTTCTATACATTTGAATGCAAAGACGGAACAACATGAGACTGTTGTGCAGCAAAATTGTCTATTTTGTTTAACTTTGTGCTTATATTGTAAACGTTTCCGTCGTTGAATATTTTTTGCCATCATCAAATACTTTCAAAATGTTGTTTTTGATAACATATTACAAATTCGAAATTGCAAAATGCGTAATAATTTTGCAATTCAATTAATACTAAAATTTGAATGATATTTATCTACGGAGTTCCTATCCCTTTCTCTATAGTGGTCACTGCATGAGGATTTGGACACGCTTGCTGGTTTTGGTATGTCGTGCCCATGGGTCACGTGCGTATTTATGCGTATTATAAATATAACCGAAGTACACTGATAAAAATACTCCAATATTCAAACGGAAGTATCTACATAACTGTCAAAAAAGCATATATTTCGTAGTCCTTCGTAATGTAATATGAATAAATTTCTTATTTACTTCAAAACTTTGTTTTTTGAAACTTTTTTGAAGTCAGTTGCCTTGGTGCTCGTTTGTCTGGGGCCAGCCACAACGTCGTCTTTAACTTGTAACAACGTTGCTACAACTTTTTAAAACGTTATGGTGATATTCCGATTTGAATTTTCGCTTCAGCAAAGCGTACGTTGGTACGATTCAGGTACTGGTGGCCCTTGAACATGTTTAAAATTAAACTGTTACATAGGAGGTTTTGCTTTAAACATGTTCAGGGGCCACAGGAAACCTCCTATTTACTTGTGACCCTTGAAAATGTTTAAAACAAAACTGCTAATAGGTTACTGTAGAGGTTTTGCTTCAAACATGGGCCAGTGATACATATGAGGTTTTTCCTGCCGACCAAAAACGAACGAAAGTCGGCGCTATAACATCCAAGCATTGGTTTAAATCAAGTTGAAGTCAGCGTGAACATTATACAATGTAGTGTGTTCTGTCGTTTGGCTCTAAACTTGGTGCATTTCAAATTGGCCGTTTTGATTTTGAAGGTAAAATATAAATAATACACACAAGTGTTCCTGACCAGCGACGAAATGGTAAAACAATTCAAGGATCTTAATTTGAGGAATAGCATATTTTTATCTCCCACAGTCATGACAGTATTCTGCCAACACACATATTATCGTAGAAAATGTATTTATTTACCTTTATACAAGTGTTTATTTGTTTAATTGATTATTTCTATTATAGCATATTTTCGGGAAGAATAGTTGGAGCCCTCGTAAAAGCAGAAAGACAATAGAAAGGATTGGAAAGGTTAGAATCGAGGTCCATTTGTAGACACATCAACATGGTCACCGACTATTTCATTTCATTTTGGGCTATTCCAGTTGTAATCCATAACCCCCTACGGAAAACATATCCATAACATTCTACACAGCGTGCAGCGAGTTGAATTGGAGTTACCTGAATGGGTGACTCTATTTAAAATCTTCACACCCACTATGTGGGAGATTAATATTGTCATGCCTTCCATAGGGGGGTATGGATTTCAACCGGAACAGCCCATTCACACATCACCATGCATGATCACCGCTGGTCACGTACACCCTTTATGGAAGACACGACCTGAATATTCCACACAGGGAGTGTGCATTTCAAATGGGATTACCTAAATGCGACATTCCATTTGAAATCTATCTACACCCCCAGTGTGGGAATTTAATGTCATGTCTTTAAGAGGTGGTGTATAGATATCAACTGGAATAACCCATGCACATATCACCATGCATGATCACTACTGTTTGGTCAACGTAGAACATTAAATTGTATCTTTTAAACCCGCTTTTAAGGGATCGGGTAGCAAATTGTGTGGGAAAACAACATTGGAAAACAACCTAATCAAATAACGATCGGTTTTTCCTCCAAGCTACATACACTTTAAGTACATAATTACCATAAAATTTGTATTATATCTTGAATTTAATTTTTTTTGTAAAAATGTACAAACAGGCATATACGTCAAGACGTAAGACAAACGCGACAAACACGCAGTTTATACGTCACTGATTCAATGACTCACTGATATACATGCACGCGATGTGTTTAGCCATCACTCGATCGATGAACTTTGACTTAAACCGGAGATCTCCGGATATAATATAAAAACGTTTATTTATCTCTAATTAAAGCACTTCAGGCTTTCACGTGGTATTTTGGTACACCACTGGGCATTACAATCATGTAAAAGGTAGAAATTTAAGAAAAATTGGATGCGTCGCTGTAGAGCAAATCACACATTATGGCGTTAAACATTTCATCATTTTCATCTATTCTGATCAATGTTAAAATACTACCAATGATCCTCGAAGAGTAAAAATGTTTGATTTTTTCAGGAAAGTGTAGAATAGGTCATTAGCATTGTAATTATGTGTTTTATTGACAAAAGGAAGAAACGTTTTAACGTTAAAATGTTTATCATTACGTTGCAGTTGCGTGTATCTACAGTAAGCCGAAGAATTAAGGAACCAGTTGTGTTCACCCCTGTATATCCTAAATAAAGACACATGTCATGTCAAAAGGAGACACTTTTGGGCAGGATCGTAAATGGAGAAATAGCCAAAAATCTGCCCGGGGATGATTTTTTCACAATTTTGCTTTGTTGCGAAATTTGTGATGTTATTAATGTTTAAAATATTTCCTGATAGTTTCAGACCGGAATATAACTGGCATCTTGTATTTTTTGAGACATTTTTCAAGGTAATTCCTACTCCCAACATTGTCAATAATATTTTTAAAGGTCGATATCCTACAATTTTATAATACCATAACTTACAAACTCAATATCTTCGCTTAGGAATGTCCGATTTCATTGGGAAAAACGGCGTTGTGGAGCAAAATATCTCTTTATCTAAGATATTATGTAAAACACTCAAAATTGATAACCTGCCCAAAAGTGTCTCCTTTTGACATGACACGTCACAAATATGTCAAAATTAAAACAAGCAGCAAATACATGTACTCTTTAGCTCTGATTTAAGTCCTTATGTGTTGAAATTGGTTGAGAATTAAAGAAACGGTGATCTAAAACCTAATGAAGAAACGAAATCAAAAGTTGCACTTTTGTGTTCTAATCAATGAAAGCATGACGCTAGTTTTAACGTGCTAAACAATGGAAGCACGGCGCTAGTTCTCTTGTTCGTGAACGCTTTGTGTACAAATCAATAGGGCATGCAATGGAGCAAACTGCAACTTTAAAATTGGCATCTTCCTTTGGTTTTTTAATCGTTGTGGCTTTATTTCTTGAACAATTTCAACGAATGAGGTCTTAAATTCGAGCTAAAAGATGCAGCTATTGGCTGCTGGTGCCAATTATGATATATCTGTCTTTGCTTAGGATACACAGGGGGTGAACATAACTGGTACATTAAATATTTGGCTTACTGTATACTGAAGAATCCGAACAGTTAAAACAAAAGCCATATCTAAAAGCCACTAAAACTAAATGCAAAATAAAGCAGTAGTCAGATGAAGAATTTTGTTCTTTGTTCTGTGTACTTTGATATGTTATTCGGCACGATGCGAGTTTACTCCACTAAGCTTAAGGGGTGGGGTATGAACGTTTGGACAGTATTTATTGTGGGACATTAGAGCACATCAGACATATCGAATTGCATTGTGAATACGAAGAATGTCCTTCTGATATCAAATAATATTGATTTTTTGAAATTCGCAATGTAATACACATTTTATGGCAAATGACTAAAAATTGATATTTTTGATATTTAACAGTACTCGAAGTAAACTTTATAAACCTGATGATTTATACTTAAAGTGTATGTAGGTTGGATGAAAAGCCGACCATCAATTGAAATTTTGACCTTTCGTATTGAAGATATGGATTTTTTTTAAAAAAAAAAAAAAAAAAATTAGGTCTTTTTGGGAAAAAACCCCATATCTTCAATATGAAAGGTCAAAATTTTCAATTGATCGTCGGCTTTTCCTCCTAGCTACACACACTTTAAGAATATCATTAGATTTGTAAAATTTACTTGGAGGACTGTTATATATCAAAAATGTGAAAAATATCAAATTTTAATAATTTGTCATAAAATTTCTATTATATTGTGAATTTCAAAAAATCAAAATTATTTGATATTAGAAGGACATTCTTCGTATTCAGAATGCGATTCGATATGTCTGATATGCTCTAATGTCCCACAATAAATACTGTCCAAACGTTCATACCTCATCCCTTAAGCTATACACATGTATATGACAAACGGTAGCGGTTCAAAAGTGACAAATTTGAATATTTCCTCCTTCAAGGATATTTCCGCTGTTGTTGCGGCCTCATTACAGCGTGACAGATGAACGCGGATAGACAGATGGACGCTCACTCCATTGTGTTCATTATCTGCGTGCTTCGAAAGTCAATGTAAATGTTTGTCACCTTTTAAAAGCTCTCTTTCTTATTAAAGTTGGGAATAGTGTAAGTATAGCCGTATCGAGCCGAATGAGGTATCAAAATGGGCTCTTCCAGAAATTTCTCACACTCCCCAGATGACAAAGTAAAAATCAATTTTTAATATGGGATTTCATGGAAGTGAATTGGCAAACTTATATGCGATTTCCTCAGCCACCCAAAACATAATAGTGGGATTTCTCAGCCAAAAATTCACGGTGTATATGGGAATTGTGATTTATATGCATTTACACCAAGAATTTATGGGAGTTCCCAATGGCTTACATTCCGATGTGCATCTGGACGGGAAATGAAGGACATTTCCTGATGGGGATTCCCAAGCAACATTGAGATGAAAAGTGTGTGAAATCCCAATGTCATCTTTTTTTTTGGGGGGTGGAAAATATTTTGGAATAGCCCAATTATACGCAGAACAGAATTCTCCATCTATCGAATACTTAATTTTGCAATTAGTTTTAGTGTATTTACGAAATAGCTTTTGTGTTCGGATACTTTATGTGCGCATTATACAAGTGTCCGTATACACAGACACCCCAACAATGTGAGCTGTTATCTTTATTATGTCGTGTACCAGTATGCATCGACAATATTTATAAATACGTATTTATAAATACGCACGTGACCACTGCCATAACTGCTTGTAGACAGTTTGTGAAGTGAACTTCTACACAGCGGGTTGTCTTCCTGTACATGTGAATGCAAACATGGCAAAGGCGGTAAACAGCACTAATTGTGCACTAATCGAGACTAATTGTGCAGCAATTTTGTTTTATTTTTGTTATATTTTGTTCAACTTTGTGATTTTACTGTAAACGTTTCCGTGGATAAATATTTTTTCTGTCGACAAATACTTTCAAAATGTTCTTTTCGATAACAGATTACAAATTCGGAATCCCCTCATTTGCAATAATTTTGTTATTCAATGAGCACTTAAATTTGATGAAATGTATCTAAAGACATGAAAGGCTTAATTCCTATCCTTTTTAATGGCACGAGGATTTGATCACGCTTGCTGTCTTGGTATGTCGTGCCTATGGGTCACGTGCATGTTTATAAATACGTATTTATAAATACGTATTTATAAATACGTATTTATAAATATAGTCGAATCATACTGTGTACGGTCTTGTCATATGTGACCGTACACCACGAATGAGCCGTTTAATGAGATACACGTAGCACCAAATTGAAATACCTATGAATATGACCTTCATGCCCATTTTACACTGTAACTCAGAATACAATTGAGGACATTTACGGCTCATTCGTGGTGTACGGTCACATATTTGTTAAAATTATTTTTAGATATCTCTCATTTAGTGAATCACCAATAGTGTCTTTACCGTTTGTTACATCACATCTAGTACAGTCACTCATATCATTTCGTATGTACTAACCTTTATTACACACGGCTGTTTGATGTATATAGAATTGGCTTCATTATTAACTAAATGCAAACTATAGATGGCGCTATTTATCCTAAATCATATTTCTTTATTTGCAAGGGTTAGGTGATTAATACCGCCATTAAAACAGCTGGAATGGGTCAAACAAGCAACAAGGAAATTTCATAAACATATTTTATTAAAACAATAAAAGGAGTTATTTGTATTAAAAGGTTGAAAGGGTAATTTCCAGTAACTAAATAGCGCCACCAATTTTGGCATTAATAGATACATTTTATATAATAAAAAGTTTCAAAAAATACTATAAAAGTGAATAATTTTGTAAAAGAGGGGTAATTAAGGTTGAGAACTACTCAAAAGCATCTGTATATTTTACCACGATATCTCTTTTAGCTGTTAAGCCTACAATTTGGTAACACATGATGTTTTGTTTGAAAATCTAAATAAAGGTCCCATCAAACAACCGTGTACATGGTGTTAGAATAATCGCCTTTATGCCTTTACAATGTGTTTATCAGGCCTGGCTAATTGGCAAAATATTTTTGTGCAGGTCCAAGTATACGTCAATCTACACATTGCTGAGGAAGTCCTCTGAAAATATTTTGGGTAAACATTTTTCGCAAAATATTTTTTCAACCCCAAATAAACATTCTGTTTAGAATGTTTTGTATCAAGTTTTCAAGAATGTTTTTGGAATGTTATTAAAACGTTTTTATACCTTTATATAACCCGACATTTAAACATTTTCTGTAAAACATTTTTGTTTGCTGAGCAGTAGATTATCAAAAAATGTTTTTTAAGGTTATGAAAACGTTTTATACTTTTAATATACCCTTTATATAACCCGACATTTAAACGTTTTCTGACAATCTTTTATAACCTTTTGCGAATGATGTCGAAAACGTTTTGTGTTTGCTGGGTTAGTAATGTATGAACCTGTGCAACATAATTTTTGCCAAATAGCATGTCTAGAGGGATGTTTTATTTTTGAAAGGACCATGATACAATACATTATTAAACATTAATATGTATAGCTCCCTCTCCAGTCCAGAACCATTGCGTCACATACGCATTTAATTGAAATTCTAAGGCTTTCGTTTTAAATTGGAACGGACACCTTTTAAAAAAAGGCATTTACTGTATGTGAACGCTATAACCTTATTTAACTTAGTGGTTATGAAACAAAGGCGATTAAACATGGACAAGACATTACGAAAAGTAAATTTTGCTTGCTATGTGAGTGTTTTTAAAGATGTATATTAATGGCTTTTGGAGAGTTTTTTCCGCAATAATCCGCAATTGTAGAGGCCGATTTGAAAACATGAGAAGGAAAAGATGAAGCAAGTGGTAGCAGAGAAGGAGGAGGAAGAGGGAGAAGAGAAGAAAATTTTTCCTTTTAAATTTCGCAAAATCTTCCACCTTTTACCACATCATTTGATATTATTTTCTGGGCAATTTGCTGTCAATTGATTTCACACCTTTTTTGGCAAATTTGACATGCAACCTTTAACAGCGCGAGCAGTTTGCTAATTATCAGTCTTCCTGTTTACCCATAGGGTTAATCAACCATTAGCGATTGTATAATAATAATAGGGTTCACCTGGGTTTTCAGCGTACACTACATGTATGCCTCCTAAGGTGCGAGGGATTCAATGAAAAAATACCGGTCGGTGAATGCATCAATTTAGCACAGGTTAAATTTAGGTAAAAGCAGCAATTTCTCGCATTTAGGATTATAAAATGAATACAATACACATATAAGTGTTTTGATTAGTGAGCAAATAAAATATATTTTACAGCTTAGGCAAATAAAAAAAAACATACCTGAGATAAAAATTATTTTTGAGGTGTAAGTCTTAATGGAGCCGACACTAGTTTCGAGACAGAATATGCCCCGAAAACCATGCATTTCTCACCTAATGGAACTTGAAATTTAATTCGAATTCCGCCTCAGCTGCGGTTTAAACTTTAATGCAGATGATGTAATGGGTTATTATTTATTCTATCAAATCCAGGTGAAGCTCTGTTCCGTTTTCTGTGCATTATTAGGCATATCAAAATACCATTCACATTTTGAATGCCTGGTGAGGATGTCTTGATGAACATGGAGTGTCCCTTAATTTTACAACTGGGATCTTGATCGATCGAGAACAAAAGCTATACCTCTAGTTTAGTTTATAACATCAGATCGTTTATCACGGCTGCACCAAAATATATGACCTTTTTATCATTAGATCCCGGCAGGTCCGTACGAGGGGGGGGGGGGTGGCCGCACATCCCCAAATTTGCAAAATTATACAAAAAGTCCAAAAATGTCATAATTTGCGAGCGTAGCGAGCAAAAAAATGATGTTTTTTATGCTTTTTTGGTCAAAAAATTCCAAATTTTTTGGAAGAAAGACCACTTTTCACAAAATCGCACACCCTTGGGAAAAAAAGTCCACTTTTTCAAAATCAGCACCCCCCCTGCATACGGGCCTGGTTTTGGATATTGTTTGGAACATCCATCAATAACTGGATTGTTTATCAATGATGCGTTTTTCCGTTGGCTAAACGTAGCATTTATCACGAAAACACCAACTTGTCAACTGGACACGTGTAAATCTCAGCCCACGATTTAGACCAATTTAAGGATATACCTGTACTATTACCTATATTAATCCTGAAAGCCTCAATCATACTAAAATTACGACACGAAAGGACGTATATATCAATCCTCTGGATATATTTTTAGTGTACCATCAAACCCAAGCGCCCACATTTTATATTATAAACACCAAAATTCACACGCTACTCAATCACAATAATCATCATGCATATTAACCCATCGACATTTTCCCACAAATACGTATTTACACACCCTTCACGCTTGCACAATCTAGCAGTTTCCTGCAATCACTCTTCACTTTCCCCAATGACTTTTTCCTGGAACGCTTTTACCCTGCTTTTTATTTGTACGTAAGATTTGACAATTTCGAGTTCGTCGTCATTCTTTTATGAATTGTGGAAGTATGGTTGTTTCGTGTGTCTATTATACTCACTGTGTTTTTCATTGTTAAACTAAGTAGCACTTTTATTGTTAAACTCTTAGCATGATTATATGTACGTGGATATTTGTATAAAACTCACAATACATGTTTAAAAGCTCTTTAAAAGCACCCAAAACATCATCAAACTTACACTAAAAATACGAAGCTATAATGGAATAGCAAGTGCATATCTATTGTTTGAGGTCATTTGATTGAAAGCTTGCCTGTCTACAGGGTGAGTCAAATTAAATTGTACCAATTGAACAAAAATCCCGAAAATACTTGGCAATATTATTAAATCAATTAATTAAAATTGCAGGATAAAATACACCAGTATGTTGTCTATTGAACAAGGCCAGGCAGTTTGTTGCCTGCGCAGGCAACATAGACTTAGGAGCACGTGTGGCCGAGTGGATAAGGCGCCCGACTCATAATCCATAGGTTGCGAGTTCGAGCCCCGCTCGTGCCAACGTGTTGTGTCCTTGGGCAAGGCACTTTATCGTCATTGCCTTCTGGGGGGGAGTGTGTTGTATAGTTGTTTGTTTCAATATTGCAATATTGGCGCTGATTAAGCTGCTGTCTGCAAATTGCATTGTGTCTGTTTAGGTGTGTTTAATGTACAATTCTAGCAATTTGACCTGCGGGTCACCATTTGAGTTTGAAATAAAACCTTCCCTTTACTCTTTAGACTTTGGTAACTCTTCCGAATTTTGCAGACTAAATTTGTTCATGGCGATTTTATAAACAAAATTCGGGGGTTATTTTACTATATATCACTGCTTTTTTTTAATCCAAGGTGTCAACGATTCCAAAAATAAATAAATACTCATATCTTTTTGACCCACCCTGTATTGTCTGAGGTCATTCGTTAAGCTTACAGGTTTTCAATGTAACAGAAGTATCGTACGTTAAACACGTAAAACCATTAACATGGACGTGCTATACTTTGTGCTTTTTATCATTAAGCGGGTACTACACCCATTGCATTTTTTTTGCATTTTTGCATTTTGTGAAGAAATGAGAAAAGAAATTGGACAAAGTGGTATGGAAAATGAAGGGCAAATCTTCTCGTTCAATTGGTGGCATCAGTATCAATGACGCGTACATGCTTCTAATGGTATAAGCCAAAAAGTGGTACATCACTGATGTTTTAAATTCACTTCATTTTGGAAAGCTTACTATCAATGGATTTCTTTAAAATTTTGGATATGTGTTGCTAACACATTAGGGAAATAATGTTGATATGTAAAATGGGAATAAGTGGTCCCTGATTTCTTTTATGACTTCATGAACTTGGTGCTTCACAACTATCAAAAAACGAACCGGTTAAAATGCTTCTATTTTCAATGTTGAGCTATATTTTGTATTTTGAACTTGCGACACTATTTCACTGAAACTTAATTAAGCCATAGGTAACAGGTTACCACAACCACACTACAGCAATGTTGAAAAGATTGTATTTTTGTCACCTATACCACCATATTAGGTAGTTTTCCGTAAGCTTCATTTTTGTGATTTTGGTAACTATTTTATATTTATTTGCCCAATCCATCTCAACTAGGCAATCTAAATTGTACTCACCATTTACATCCCAAGGTATTTTAGTATATCCACCTCAAACATTTCCATTATATATCCAGTAACAGACAAAATATCAAAATTGATGCCTCATTATGACATGTATGATATCACAGACTATCACATGTATTCAAAATTGATGCCTGAATTTGACCTGAACCAATTGACCTATAACCTGACCTTTGATGACCTTATAGCCTTTTTTAATCTCTTTTCCTAACAACATATTATAGAAGATACATACATGGTGTAGTATTAAATTGTCTGTGTGGAAGAGATTAGGCCTATTTAATTTATTCAGTGTTATAATCAGTGAGTACATTTCTATAGATAGTATAACAAAGGATTTAATGTATTCTATTCATGTATTCTACTTGGACATGTTCAATAGAATAAATTATGGTTTGTTATGAAACACACATCTCAGTTACTAGGTTACAGTAAACAAAAAATATGTAGGGCTAAAATGATTTCCTAAAATGGTTTAAATTCACTTTGTAGGTAGAGATATTTTATAAGTTTAGGACATGAGATGATGAACATATTTATGTAGTTCATAAATTTGCAAGAAAAAAAAGAAGAGGGGTACTGATGAAAATCAGGGTATTATTCCCCCTTAAGTGCAACACAAGGTTAGTCTACTAGAATGCATTCGATATTTTTGTTATATATTTCTTCTCAAATAACTATCTCAATGTTAAAAAAAACCTCAATATACAAATTTTGTAGATATACAGTATGTATGTCGCACAGCTATTATTACATATATCGTCCTAAGAAGTAAGAACTCTGTTGATGATTTTATACACTGTAAATAAGTATTGTACATATTTAACACATAGCAGCTATTGGTGTTTTTGTACTTTTTCAGAAAAAAAGTTTCATGCCTATTTCTTCTATATTTAAAAAATCCAAAATAAAATCAGCACTGTCCTTTTCGTTTTCAAGTTATCTCACTTGGAATTTTTATCGAAACCTATCCTAAACTCTTATTAATACCCCGTCCTAAACCCCTCTAAATGCTACCGTTTAGCTACACGACATGTTTAGACAATCTAAAGTTTAGAATTGAAACTTATATGTGTTTAACAGGTGTTTAGAAAGCGTTTAGAACATGTTGATGTGTTTAAGTCGTGATCTTCCCAGTGCCACTGTAAGACAGAAAAATATTGTCAGGTTTTTATTTTTGATTTGTGATGTTTAGGACTAGTGGTTTTCCTAAAATACGAAAGTTATAGGGAAAACGTACATTTTCAGTTATTCCTTAACACTTTAAAGTGTTCTAAAAGTGTGTATATCATGTATAATTATGTTTAAAAAGTGTTACAGCTGGACATTTAGAACCTAAACACATTAGATTTATACTATACTTGTTCATTCAATGAACAATCAAATGGACATCGATAGCATTCCAATGCTCATTTTAGATAACATACCGTAAAACCTCGTCTACAAGCATATATAATGTTTTTGATGAAAGCTAAATTAATACGATACATGCGTAAATATGCCAATATAATAGATTGGTCTTACAATAATACTTGTTTGTATATGTTTGGATCTGTAATTTATTTGCTCAAACTCCACAATGGCGCCTGGATTTATTTAGCTTTCATCAGAAGCAATATGCTTGTAGACGAGGTTTTACGGTATAATTGTACCATAGTCCGATCAAATCAGACCAAATTAGGCAAGCATGAACATGATGAAATTGAGCTGAGATAATAATAATAATAATGGAGGGTTCTTAGTAGGCGCGCAATCTTCAAAAGAACTCAAGGCGCACAAACAATAAAGACAAACAAGTTACATATGTGAATCCGGAAAAGCACGAAGAAAAAGATGAGTTTTAAGTTGCTTTTTGAACTGAGTAAGCGAATGCGTGTTACGGAGGCTGTTTGGAAGCGAGTTCCAAACAGCCGGGGCAGCGAAATGAAAGGAGCGTTCACCAGCCGATTTTAGATTTACACGAGGAGATTTCAATAATCTTTCAGTAGAAGATCGAAGTGATCGAGCTGGTTTGTACGTGCAGAGCGTAGCAGACAGATAAATTGGTAAAGTATCTTCAAAGTGCCGAAAAGCAAAAACAGCTAACTTATACTGAATCCGAAATTCTAATGGCAGCCAGTGAAGCTCATATATGACGGGGGTGATATGCTCATACTTCCTTTTCTTCATGATTAAACGGGCCGCGCAATTTTGTATTCTTTGAAGTCTGTTAAGTTGGTCAGTGGTGATACCAGTCAAGGACGAGTTACAGAAGTCAAGACGTGATGTAATAATTGAATTGACAAGACATGATGTAGCTTTATCAGACAGATAAGGCCGAATACACCCAATACGTCTTAAAGACAAAAATGATGAACGGCAAACTTCACTGATGTGACTGGACATGGATAACGTTTGATCCAATCTCACCCCAAGGTACTTAACAGACTCCTGTATTTTGATATCAGAATTCAAAATTGTGATGGAATTACTAGCAACCTGCTTAACACGCGAAGTGGTGCCCACAATCATAACCTCTGTCTTATCTGTGTTTAGCATTAGCTTATTGCTGTCCATCCAACATAAAATGTCACTGATACATTCCTGAATTGCGATCTTTGCGAGATATAATCAAATATAAGGAACAAAAAAAACACACACAAAAAAACCACAACTAGAGCGGTTCTCGGCTTTCGCGGTTCTCGGCAGTGTGGGTTGGTCCGTATGTGACGTTTCTGTTCAGAACCTTGTGTGACCCTCCCCCCCCCCAAGAAAAAAATCATCCGCCACCACTGGTTATAACAAGGGCCTTGTAAATGCAACTGGTGAGACAGAGCCTCGAATGACGTTTGTGTTTTCAGTCTGATTTCAGTTCCCTAACAGGTACAAAGTTTATCATTAGGCCTACCAAGTATTGTATGTCCAATAATCTCTTATGTATGACATGGATCTTTACCACGATTGTGCAAGCCAAAAAAATATCATTTCAATACCCCAAACATGCGTTAAAAAAAGACCATGTTTTACACATGCAACCTCAAGTTTAGACATATAATTTAATTTTCCTAAACCCTCATGCACGGGAAAAATCATGCCGCCACCATTGGTTATGACAAGGGCCTTTTAGGGTGCACACCAGTAAATAACCCCACTGACTTTCTGTACAGACAGGGGCCGGGAAAACAACTCAGTTCTTCAAAACTTCCCTTTCTGCAAGCAGAAGGTCAGATGACGACATCCATTGTAAAAATTAATATATGGATTTCAGGATTTTTTTCCAGAAATATTGTAAAAAGTTCAACCTATAACCCATACAGCTAACGCCACCTCACAAACAGCTTGGTGTTTCTGAAATGTAACACATTTTGAAAGTCGTCATAAAAAGTCGGATCCTGCTAAATTTACACAGACAATCTAATTTACAGGCCTAAATGATGATTAAATATGAATCAGGGCCTAATAGTTGCCTTTTAAGCCTTTTCTAATGTATTACATTAAGTCATATTGCACATTTCCTCGTTTCAAATACTGTTTTTTTCCCTTCCAGGGTGTAGCTAGACTTCTCCGTACTCCACTTGCCAATTGTGCTTCTGGCTATTACATTTAAGCTTAAAACTCTGATTATTATTTGTGCACAATTGATAGATTTTCACATCTAATCTTTTCAGTCACCGCACGCCCTCTGTTTGTTAGCTTCCCAAGTGGACTACTGACTTTGGATTGCGGATAACTTTTTAACACGGGATTCTATGGAGAGTTAGGCCAATTTCTGGCCTAACTAAAATTGGTCATGATGTAATGCATCTTTAAATGAATCTGGCTTGTGATTGGTCCCCCAGATATCGTTATTGATTGAACAAATTCATCAGGATCGGTAGAGTAAACTAGTAAACCAGAGTTCGTAGTATCTGATCCAAGAAAATGCACTTACTGTGTACGTTTCAACAACCACTGTTGTCTTTGTCAACACTTGATGAGGAGTGACTGCAATCTACTGACAACCAACGCTAGAGGGATATGTAAAATCAGGCGGTTTTTGGCGATTTTAGCCATTAAGCCCCCCCCCACCGCATAAATCTGAAAGCCCCTCTGAGCCCCCTCCTGGAGACGCTATTGCAAAATCAATGGAGAGAAACTATACTACCTTGTTTCTTAATAAAATGTAACGGGGTAGCCTACATCAGGCAACTATGAGAGCCAAAAAGGCCTCAAATTGAGCAAAGAAAGACATTAATTTTCACGTGCATTTCAACCAAGACGCTTCATTAGTGGTGTTCGCCCTTAATGTCATATTATCATGACCGTTTTATTTTGTTTTATGTTAAGGGCTGGGGTATGAACGTTTGGACAGTATTTATTGTGGGACATTAGAGCACATCAGACATATCGAATTGCATTCTGAATACTAAGAATGTCCTGATATCAAATAATTTTGATTTTTTGAAATTCACAATGTAATACACATTTTATGACAAATCATTAAAAATTGATATTGTTGATATATAACAGTCCTCGAAGTAAATTTTATAAATTCAATGATACATTCTTTAAGTATATGTAGCTGGGAGGAAAGGCCGACGATCAATTGAAAATTTTGACCTTTCGTATTGAAGATATGGATTCCCCCCCCAAAAAAAAAAATAGGTCTTTTTGGGAAATAAAATCCATATCTTCAATATGAAAGGTCAAAATTTTCAATTGATCGTCGGCTTTTTCCTCCCAGCTACATACACTTTAAGAATATGTCATTAGATTTATAAAATTTACTTCGAGGACTGTTATATATCAAAATTTGACAAATATCAAATTTTAATAATTTGTCATAAAATTTGCATTATATCGTGAATTTCAAAAAATGAAAATTATTTGATATGAGAAAGACATTCTTCGTATTCAGAATGCAATTCGATATGTCTGATGTGCTCTCATTTCCACAAAAATACTGTCGAAACGCTCAAAACGCTCATTCCAGATCCCTTAAGTATATGTCATATTACATGTTTCACACATTTGTACGATTTTAAATAATTCTTTATCATGTTTATAGGACATGCTCTGTTATATTTTTATATCCTCTTTTCATTCTTGAAAAGATAGATCATGCTTTTTATTTCACCCATTGGGTATTTCGTTATTAATTTGTGTTTATATGGCGATTTCAAGTGGGATAATAACTCCTGGATGACGTAAGCATAATGTTGATAGATTTAAATATCATTATAAATAGGCACTTAATAATAATGATATTGAAATAAATTGATAAATAGATAAATTAATAGATAAATAAATAAAAGATTATAAGCATAGATGAATAATAAATAAATGATAAACTAGGAGTAAATTGCAAACATTAAATATCTTAGAGCAAATGAGCATTTAATAAGTTTTTGCGACAAATATTTTGCCCCTTCTTGTACGTTTTATCATTATTTTATCTTTTACTAATTTTTTTTGGGACATGCTCGCTTATTTATTTTTTATGTGTTCCTCTTATCATTTGTGAAGTATTTCTTTATTTTTGTTGTAGTACAAGTGATCACTGAGTATGTTTAACTGTGGAAATATCGGTAGATGAGGTGTTTTTTATTTCACCCTTGAGTATTATTTATAAGTGTATCAACATACATTTCACATGTCATGATTTTTCATTGTTTTATTTTAAAGCAATTCTTTATTGGGGTGCATGCTCTCATATATTAGGTGTGTTTTTTTCATGTTCCTCTTGTCATTCTTGATAGATGGCTGTTTATTTATGTCGCGTGTTAAGTATTTTTTTAATTTTTGGTCGAAGTGTATAATTATCATCACATGCTGTACGCTGTTTATTTATTTCGCCCTCATTTTCTTTACTTTTGTTTTTAGATCTTTAGTTCTTTATTTTTGTTTATGTGAATATCATCCGAAAAGTAGGCCTTCTGCACATTATGATTTTTCCTTGCTTTATTTAACTCTTTACTGGGGTGCATGCTCTCTGCTGGTTTTTTCATGTTCCTCTTATCATTATTGACAAGATAGCACCTGCTGTACGCTGTTTATTTATTTCGCCCTAAATTATTTCTTTACTTTTGTTTTTAGATTTTGAAGTTGATATCATGATATCACACGCTATGTTTTATACCAACCGCATTGTCTGGTTAAAGACCGTTCTTGTTTTAAATCCTGAATACAATGTCAACATTCAGTTCGTTCACCTCACAATGCGGTGCGATGTTATATAACTGTATATATTGCAGGGTTGCCAAACCCGCGATGTAATAGGCCTAGGTCAATAGGATGAGTTTTGAAGATTTTCCTCGCGACAATTTCCTGTCCTATAGACACCAATTGATGGTTAAGAAAAATATTGCATGACTTCTCAACATTGGCTTACGCGACTTCTGGTAGTTTTTTATCTCATAGAAACCAACGGTTGATAAAAAAAATATTGGGCGACTTTTCAATGATTTGATCCGCGGTTTGCCCTCATTTGTTTGGCAACCGTGGTCTGTGTTAAGTGAATATATTTCGGTAAGAAAATAATTATCATAGACCATGTAGACAGAACGGACAATAGTCATAGGCGCTCTCCTCCATTTTGAGAAATATACTTTTACACACACACTACATTTATAATTAAAATGATCAGCCTTAAAGTTTTACCTTTTAGTGGGTTAAGCCAAACCTAAGTGGATGAAATATAAATCAACACTTCTGGCACTGATTGGTTTCCGTAGTTGTTATATGGAATACGAGCTGTCTGTAGCTACAAAATTGTCTGCAAATCGGCTTTTGCCGGGCCGCTCTTTTTCGGCGTTTTTCTCATTAAATTAGGGTCCCGTTCAAATAAAAAATAAACTGGTGTCTAGATGTAATCACAGTTAACACACCAGGAAAATTATAGAATATACAACAACCTAGTTACACCTGTAGACTGCGAACAAACATGCACCTGGCCAGACCTGGCCGTAAAACAAAGTGTTCTCCCTACGGATACCCTTAAGGGTCACACAACAATAGAAAACATATGAAAATGGACCCAATAAAAGTATGCCAGTCAGTGATGGTAGTAGTCAATTGTCAGACTTTAGTCTGAGTAAATCAGATTCTTTCACATATGTGATGTGATCAAACCAAACAAAGGTGTGTTGATCAATTAGTGGGTTTTTAGCCGGTTCGCCGGTTCGCCGTTGGACAAGTTTAGAACTGTCAAGCACTCTTAAAGAGTAGCTCTGGTTTCTTCAGGACAAAGTACCTAAGAATGAGACGACATGTAGGCCGCCCATTGCCTACTGATGGCTCTGAAAAGAGCCGTTCAATGAAGACTGCCCCTTATCAACAGAAAACAAGCAGACCTCGCCTATCTGCAAAATTGAACGGTTTAGTGGCTCTGAAAAAAGCCGTGAAGACTGCTCCTTGTCAACAAAAAACAAGAAGGCAGTCTTCAGTGAACGGTTATGATGATACCAACTGCTAGGTCTAACCGTGTCTTTCTCCGGTGATATGCAACTATAGTGACTTCAGAATGATATCTTGCTGCGTCAGAGGCTCTCTCGCTTCATTTAATGTAATTGTCGTTCTAATACTTCATTATAGATTAAACTCAAACAACCAGCTTCAGTTTGTAAATGAAGACCCGAGCGCAAGAAGACCGTAAGTCCACTTGGCCCCACAACATGTATACACTCAAGTTGCGTATAGTTTCGTATATTTCGGTTTTATACATGTTCAGGGGCCAAAACAAATCTGTCACAACCTTTCATGATGTTTTCACCCTGGAACATGTATTAAACATTATAAAACCCTAAGGTACTATACGTAACTTTAGTGTATACATGTTGAGGGACCAGGTGGACTTACGGTCTTCTTGCGTTCAGGTCTTCAAATGTTTACCATGGAACATTAAGTATCCAAGAAGTAGTATTAAATACGTGTATTTCTATCTCTTTTTACTATTTTTGCATTATTTCAGGTATGCAAATGTTGTCAGGAAAGAAATATGCAAACGAGGACAGTGTGGCTTACTGAGTGTAGAGACCAAAGAAGTGATGTTCTTATACCAAACTTTATCCACCCAGTAGACATATCAGAACCATCCGCATGTCGATGTGAACACTGCACAATCTGACAATAGGTTACCGGGAGATTGGAATCAACAGTTAGCTTATGCGATTAAAATACTCTATTAAAAATAACAGTCATGTGATACCAATGGGCGCTGACATTACAGTGTCCAGACAGGAAGTATTCAACTTTATCCACCCAGTAGACATATCAGAACCATCCGCATGTCGATGTGAACTCTGTACAATCTGACAATAGGTTACCGGGAGATTGGAATCAACAGTTAGCTTAGGCGATTTAAAAATACTCTATTAAAAATAACAGTCATGTGATACCAATGGGCGCTGACATTACAGCGTCCAGACAGGAAGTATTGTCACAATCTGACAATAGGTTACCGGGAGATTGGAATCAACAGTTAGCTTAGGCGATTTAAAAATACTCTATTAAAACTAACAGTCATGTGATACCAATGGGCGCTGACATTACAGCGTCCAGACAGGAAGTATTGTCACAATCTGACAATAGGTTACCGGGAGATTGGAATCAACAGTTAGCTTAGGCGATTAAAACTACTCTATTAAAAATAACAGTCATGTGATACCAATGGGCGCTGACATTACACCGTCCAGACAGGAAGTATTCAAAGCGACCGTCGACATTTTAAGTGTGGTATTCATGAAAATGCCGCAAGCATTACCAAATTTTGCAGCAAAATGTTGACTTTTTTGTGCAACTTTGTAATGTTGTTTATTTTCCTCGTCGGTAAATATTTAAAATTCAGTTCTAGATAACATATAAAAATCAGAATACTGAATAATAATAACTTATAAAGTATCTATGACCGCTGATATTTGGCTGACAAAATCCTATTGGTTTGTTTAAAGTGATCCATCACTACCTTCTTATGGCGTCACTCATGGGTCACGTGCGATTATTTTAATTTTAACCACCAAAGCCTACTGCGCATGGGCAATATGAGTCACCCGCCTATGTATTAGATAAATGTTGATAAACAGAATATTATTAGAAATGATGGGCATGTTGTTCAGGACTGGTGAGATGTTAGTTGGTTTTACCATCTAATATTGAGCCAGTCCTGAAAATCACGTTCATTAATTCCAGCAGTGGTCTGTCTTTAACCGTTTATAATACATGTACATATATAATGAGCAAAATTACATCGTTCGCGTCAAAATATATAAATATAATAGTTCAAAAAGAAATTGAATGCCAAATCACTAACCCAAATATTTTAATGAAAGTAACAGAATAAGTAGGTTATATGTGTGCCATATTGCAAGTACTATTATTACATACATTGTTGTTTTATATTTTTAATATTTTTTTTCAAACACGGTTAGATCATTCGGAGACACCCTGTATATCTCGCTCAGTCTTCGAGTCTAGATAGGACCAAATACCGTAAAACACCGTCTACAAGCATATAGTGTGCTTCTGATCAAAGCTACATTAATCCAGTCGCCATTATGGAGTTTGAGCAAATAAATTACGGATCCAAGCATAATACAAACAAGTATTATTTTAAGACCGATCTATTGTATTGGTATATTAACGCTTGCTTCGAATTAATTAAGCTTTTATAAAAAACACTATTTATGCTTGTAGACGGGGTTTTACGGTAGTGCGAAACACAAAGAGAATTGGGATAATTAGAATTTGCGCTTTTAAACCGTGTTGTACATGTATCAATTAAGCAAATACTAGTCTGCTACGTGTCTAGGAAGTGTCATAATGTGTTTGTTTGTTGAAAAGCTAATAAATAAATAAAGAATTGTAAATAAATAAAGACAATAGCAAATTTCTATTCTATACGTGAAGTGCTCTACGCAATAACCGAACCCAAGAAGCGACAATGGTTTTACTCTATAACCTAAATCGATTAGATCGCCCTCTTTAGTCATTATATGCAAAAGGACTGGTATAGTTATATGTGACTCGTCAGTATGTGATAATCACGACAATAATATTATGGACAATGTTAAATAGCATCGCAATATTCGGTTTTCACATACCGTAAAACCTCGTCCGTAAGCATATAAGGTGTTTTTGATCAATGCTAAATTAATATGAAACACTAGTAAATATGCCAATGCAATAGATTGGTCTTACAACAGTACTTGTTTGCATAATGCTTGTAGCGGTAATTTATTCGCCTCCACAATTAATTTAAATTACAGGATAAAATACACCAGTATGTTGTCTAATGTGCAGTCCGGTCCGACTGCCTGCCCCCAAAACTCCACACTTTTATAACTTTGTCGATGGATGGCGCCTGGATTAATTTAGCTTTCAACAAAAGCACTCTCTATGCTTGTAGACGAGGTTTTACGGTATTCATTATCAACATCGTAAATATCTAATATTATCAATGAGGTAGAACCAAGGAGTACCGACTCCGTTATGTTTGCGTGAGGGTAAATAGTGTACCGCCGAATCATTTCGCTACGCGCCCGGCAAACTTTGAGTGTGTTGTAATTTGCGTTTTGCGTGTAACGCGTTGCGTCTAAGCACTGAGTGCGCAAAACTTTGTGACGCTCAAACTACATATTTATCTTTCGATTTTGGGATCTTGCCAAAAAAAGGCCGGAGAAACACCGTTTGCCCTCTATCGGTGATAAAACAAAATGGCGGATTTACCATAGCGTTATACACACGGGACAATTTCAAGTTGGTACTCTTTGGGGTTTTATCTTTTTGTATAATTTATTATATTATAGTAATTGATTCCATATGCAATCTTGTATAGTAATGTAAATATGTACAGTGGCGTACATATCTTGTACATAATCAATTAGATGGCACATCATCGGGAATAAACTGTACATAATTATTATGGTATTATTTGTGTATTGGATTTCTTATTTTTTATTACATGTATATACATTACATTGTTTTGCATAATTTTATTTATTTTAAACACTTTAATAAACTGGACCCATTGTTTCTCACAATATGATAGCATTATATACAATCATGTGGGGACTGCCCCCTGTGGAACATCTTGCACTCTAGAATGTAGGTCGCCTGAATTTTGTAAATGTTTAAGCCTCTTTTACCACTTTTGATCCCTAAAATTGTGGCCGGGAGAATACGATCGGCGTGAGTTCGAGCCTTAATACCCCTTAAAGGAAACCTTACCAGCTTCAGCTTACCACACATTGTATATTGCAACCCTACAGACTTTTAACCTACCACCTACATGTGAATATTTACATCAATTGAAAGCCACATGTAGAAGCTGAAAATATAATTGAATATATGAATACAAAAGCCACCTAAGTCCATGGGAAGTGATTTTGAGAGAAAACCCTGTGTATCATTTTAATTCCTTCAGTTAGATTTACCTGGTCAATATGGTAATTTTTACGTGCAAATGAGTGGATTAACCTGTATTAGGTATGACGATTAGCATTTCAGGGACTTCGTGGGGTTCATTTTAAATTTTGGACTTAGGTGGTTTTTTGAATCATATACAAAGACAACAATGTTAGAATGAGATTACCACTAGTAAGATAATACAAAATAAAGCGCACAGGTATGTATAATATTGATAAGCATTCTGCCATGTAATATAAACCACACACTTTCTTTTATTAAACCCATTTTTTTTTTTTTTTTTCACTCTCTAGCAATGAATGTGTTACAAGTGGACTTTTATACATACTGGATTTTAATCAATGTGTTACAAGACTCAAATCATGGAATTGGGTGATTCTTTCATACATGCTATTTTTCACATGCTCAATAGACACAGAGGATGAATTTGAGTTGTTCTTTCATACATATGACAGGCCTATGTAAAGCAACACTTTCCCATGCTTAACTCAATTTGGTTTAAGTATGGACTTAGGTGGCTTTTGTATTCATATATTCAATTATAAGATTAAAGTAGAACAATTAAACCCACGCAAAGTGCTACATTTGAAAGGCTAGAGACGAAGAAAGCTTGATTCCTGCACAGGACTATTTTAATCTGGCATTTCCGTCAGGACTATTATTTGATCTGGGATTAGAGCTACTTTATGGTGATTTCTATTGTCTCAAGTCGTAATCCTAGCACACTGGGTGGGTTATAAAGCTCTTTGCTGTCGTATAATGTTTATCACTTAAATTGTCTACAAAATATTTAAATTTCTAAACAGGACAGTTTCTGTTTCCGTATTCATTTCCGTTTTCCTATGCCATTGTTATTTTGAAGTGTTAGCCGCCTAGGTGTGACCAATCTTTTATTCTAGCCTTTAGTCACTTACTAATAACTTGAAGCAAGTGAATATTCGTATTCGTTTCCGTAAGTTATTTCAATTGCTTCATTTACTTGTGTGTACTTACACCTAGGCGGGACTTGCTCGCGAAAATAGTCACACAAAAAACACCCCCCCCCCCCAACATATAACAGTGAGAGGGGGAGAAGGGTAACGGGGAACTTTGCAGAATAGAGACTTGAAATACAACAACCAAATAATTCAGATATCCACATAATTCAAAAGATGACACAAGTGAGAGTTGGGGAGGGGGAGAGACAGAAAGACTAGAAAGAGAAGAAAGCGAGAGGAGAGAGGAGAAGGGGGGGGTGTCTTTTATATATCACATTAATATAGACCAGAGTGACATCAAATTTGTGTTCAGGCCTAGACATTGATAAGGTTGCTGTATTTCATCACCCGTTTTACACGTAGACAATAGAATGATGAAAGTTTACAACAATATACAACATAACATCGATTTTTAAGCGGCTTTAATCCACCCAATTGGGCAGTCACAACACCGGTTTGGTGCGCCGGGGACCCAGTCATGGCCGACTAAATTCTGACCATAACTTGGATCGTGAGATTCGTCTATAGAACACGGATAACCTCTATAGACTTACGAAAACTGAAAAGATAAAAAGACCCAGGGTAGTCCCTTCAATATCAAAGCAGAGATTTCCAAGGAGACCTTATAGCACATAACAATATATCATTGTTTCACCTATAATTACATAATACTGTAATAATAAAGAGCAAGGTTTGGGCAGGGGGCGTATCAAGCGGGTGGACATGTTGGACGAAGTCCAGGGGCCCAGACGAATCCGAGGAAAGGTTTGAAAATGAGGGACTTTCGTAAAATTCTTATATTTCACGAACGGTGTTGTCAATTGTCAAGTATGTGATAGCTGATTTATTCCTTAACCACACCAGTTATTTAGTTATGTTTAGTTATGGCGTTAAAATACCTAAACGATTAGTTTCCGACTATATAGTTCTTACAGTTAAGTCCCTACACTCCCTATGGAATACATGACAAAAGAGAAAAGAAATTCTGGAGAAAATATTGATATTTGATGACCAAATCCAGGAGCCATCTAAGAAGCCATGTTTGGTATAGAATAAAGATTTCAAATCTGGAATATCTCAGAAAGTTACTTTTACAACTTTATACTCATGTTGTGAGAGCAGGTTATTATGAGCCCCCTCCGTAATGTAGAACTTATAAATCATATTTCTACGACCACCTCTCGGGTCGATTTAAGAGAGAACTACTATCCAGTTAGCATCCTGGACAACCGATTCTTTTGTTATGCAAGGCTCACTCAGTCATTTAATGAGGCAATACAAACGATCGAACTTGGTGTTGAAATGAGCTAAATTTTTAGTTTCACCTTTTCGATGTAAAATTAATTTTCTCGGCCAAATGAAAAGCAATCATTTTCATTTTTTCAGTAAATGTCAGGAAAAATTGTAGTGCTTGATACTGTATTTTTTTTCAAATTCTAGTGTTAAACTTAGGCGTGAAATTTAGTCATTTAGGGTAAGATTTTCGATTTTGATAGGCTTAAACTCTGCCCGCGAGCCTTTTTTTGGATCAACCTTTTAGCTTTTCAAAGTAAGATAGTTCGCTAATGAAGGATTTTTCCCAACTTTCTAACGCACATCACCGTGAGCGATATATCATAGTTTTGTCAGAATTTGCGTTTTCATTTCACCATTTTTACTGCCGGCTGACCATTTTTCAAAATCAACGCGTGAAATCTAAGGCTAATACTAGCATTGTGGATCGATATCCCTGGGTTTAATAGGAATACCGGCATGGCTACAGTGTTGCTAGAACTTCAATATAGCAAAGAAATTCCCAGGCCTATAGCGCTCCTACTGATCATGTTTAACCAGAACACTCAATTGGGGATTTGGGCTACCAAATCGCTGGTCGGGCAATTTGCTTTCAATGGAAAATTGACCTGGATAAACAACAAAGGAAATATCGACTATTTCTGCTGGTTGCTCTCGAGATAAAAGTACTGACTTTGACATTTTCGGAGCATGAAGGGAAAAAGGGTAAAATAAAAACCGAAATTCTGACAAAACTATAACATATAGACCCACACGATGTGCCCTACAGGGGTGGGAAATATCTTTCTTTAGCAAACTATATTAGTTTGAGACGCTAAAACATGAATTCCGTAAAAAGCTCGCGGGCGAATTCAAGGCCTATAAAAATCAAAAATATCACACTAAAAGACACAATTTGATGCTTAATTTTAACACCAGGATTTAAAAAAAATGTATATCCAAGCACCAAGTTTTTAACTGACATTACTGAAGAAAAAAAAATTATTGCTTTATATTTGACCGAGAAAACTAATTTCATAACAAAAAGGTGTATCACTGAATTGTGCTGATATTAACATGTATCGATCGACTTTCAGCGCGACTAAGCATTTCTAAAGAATCGGTTGTCCAGGTGGCTGACTGTATCTCTGTTAAGACCAACCAACGGTCCGAATCACTCTTCCGAGTTATATTGTTATATAACTGGATTGGGCTATTCCATTCGAAATCCACACACCCCTGTGGAAGATATTGGAAATATCTGATTTGTTAATTATTTTGAAACCCATACTTCCCCTGTATTATGATTTTACCTATATCTTCCACAACTGGAATGAGTATTTCAAATGGAAGTTACTCAGCTGTCTATTGTATTCAAAACTCATACTCCCTCTGTGGAAGACTTCAGCTAAATCTTCCACAGGGATAGTGTGGAATTTAAATGGAATAGCCCATTACTGCCATGTCAGCAGAAATATTGATATGAAACTTGCAATGTCAGCATGGCAGTATTACAAGTTTAATCAACTTAATACTTTAATAATTAACGTACCATCTAGTGCCAGGGTGTAACTTGTTTACAAAATCGCGAACATTCATCCTTCAAAACAAGTTATATAAATGACAATTTTATGAATAGGGGAGAGCGAAGAGTATTCGCCCTGGGGGCAGGTTCGTCCAACACCTGTTTCTCAGTACTACAGCCATATCGGGGAATTTGGTGATGGCAAAATTAGGGTGAACTCACCCTAATAAAAAAAACCCGGTAATCTTATCATTACACATTAACATTACTTTTCTGTTCAAAGCCATGTTATAACATTAGATTAGTATTTATTTTCCATAAAATGTTAGCCGAATAAGTGAGGTAAAGCAAAGAAAATTGGAATTTACTACTAGCGCCAATGCATGTTACTCCTATGGTTGTAATACAGTACGATCCTCAGGCGTGCGTGTATGTCCCGCACGCCGTGTACGTAGTACTGTGTTATGAACAACACATACGCGTTCAACTAATATTTCTATCGTAATAATAAAACGACGGTTCCGGCGGTTTATTCAAAATCACGGATTTTGACAAAACTACAGCACCTAAAATCTTGATTTTTGCAGAGAATCTTTGTTTACTAAAGTTCATTACAATCGTGTAAAAACTTGAATTTAACATTTTTTTGAGGGCGTTCTTCTCAGCAAATGTTATAATATGGCTTTAACAAGCAGGGATGTGTCATAATTTTTATCATGCAATCAGAACATTATTAAAAACTCCCCGCATGTCTCTTTAAAGCAGACAGGTACATCTTGGTACGATAAATCTATTTCTTCCTTATTCTTGATTTATAAGACACTAATACTCTGTACACGTAGTTATTTGTGATACGCAAACCAGGTTAATGGTATAAACATTGTCATTGTAACTAGCCATTTATGTCAACAAGACCAACTTCCAAGCTATCCAAATATTTAACGTATATTCCGCAGAGTAAATAAATAATGCTGGGAAATAATGTTGCCACCTGTATTTAAGTTATCTGAGTTTATCTAGATTAATGGTTCTATTATTCATATACGAGTTCAAGCTTCCTCTAAAGTCGTTATAAATCTAGATTGAAGAGTCATGTTTGTAATCGTATTTACCATGTTTAATATGAAGACCTGAGCCCAAGAAGACCGTTAAGTCCACTTGGCCCCTCAACATGTATACACTAAAGTTGCGTATAGTTTCGTATAGTTTGGTAATGTTTTATACATGTTCAGGGGCCAAAACTAATCTTTCACAACCTTTCATGATATTTTCACCCTGGGATATTAAAACCCTACGAAACTATACGTAACTTTAGTGTATACATGTTGAGGGGCCAAGTGGACTTACGGTCTTCTTGCGCTCAGGTCTTCAAATGAAGAGTTTGCGCTATCTACGACCTATCGTTATTGAGTTTTATCCTAGAAAAACCTCAAATTGTACGGGAGTCAAATTTCAGCTTGGTTTGGCCAAAATGGTGGCAAATTGCACATGTTGATCAAGAAACGGCATAGAACTTACCTTCTAAACTGTTTACTTACCTGTTGTATGCAATGGAAGTTAGAGATCAACAGTGGACAATGGCCACCCAATGGCCTTTGACCTTGTCAACACCGAACCTTTACTATTTTACATCACTTTGACAATCTGTAAAGTGTGCTGAGGCTTGTGGATCAACGTCTAGGCGTTGTGCCTGTAGCGCACTATAAATCACTGCGCTTTTTGTTTGCACTCTATCTCAGTAAGTGAACACAGTAGATAGGCAAAAGTATTCTTTTTCTGATTCTATTCAACAACACAAACAATTTGCTACAATTTTTGCACAAAACCGATCAAATTATAGTAAGTTGAAATTAACTTTGATCCACGTACAACCAAAAAACGTGTTATTTTGGCTAAAAGTGAGGTTTAACAGTTGACAAAAAATTGTGCAAAAATTTTTGCCCAAAATGTTATACAATATCGTTTTAAAAACGTATACATAATCTTTATATAACCCGACATTTAAATGTTATTAATATTAAACCGTTTTAAATAAACGTTTTAAGAACATTTTTGTGCTTGCTGGGATATGACGTTTAATGTAGAAAGATATAGAAAGAGGTTGAAAACAACCCCATTTAAGTGTTCTCCAACCCCCACCCCATCTTTGAAACTTCTGTTAGAGTTATATCATTAAAATTAGGAGGATCATTACAGACCTCGATTTAATATAAATGTTTTACATAGAAATATGAGAGATTAATACGTGTATGTCAACAAATCTAATTTACGTTTCTGCTATTTAACTGAAGGTTGCCTTTGATAGACAACACCGGTTACTTAATCGTAATATTACCGCATATTTTTGTATCTGAATCTGTCCTGTCCGCACTTAATATTTTCCCTCGAGTACTTGTCTATTTTTGTCTTAAGCTTTGGAGATGTTTTTTCTATAGATACCTGTTAAGACGTATTTCTTTTTTCCTTCTAATTTTACACAGAAAGAAGTGGCAATGAATCTGTAAAATACGTGTTTTTTTAAATTCCTATGTTTCTATATTGCATTCAAAGAAATTAAAGGGATTTTCAGTGAATCCACTATTTTTGTTTTCAAATGGGAATTGATCAGAGTGGTTTATTGATAAAGGATACATCTATAGAATAACATAATTTTGCTCTGACACCATATATACATACATGCATACATACATACATACACGGGGGCACGGACTTGGACTCATAATCTGAGAGCTTGCTTGACGTGCGTGGTTCGAGTCCTCGTCCCGCCACCGTGTTGCGCCCTTGGGCAAGGCGCTTTGTCACGCCTGCCTCACCCCACCCAGGTGCAATGGTAAGCTGTTAGGGGTAGTCACAGTCGTTGTACTGATGAACCCTGCGCCATTTGTAGGCAGCAAACGTGGTTCCGACATATTCTAATAACGGCGGAATAAATGTAAAGCGCTTTGAGGCTGTTTACGGCATAAAGCGCTATATAAATATCTACATTTTTTTATATTTTACATGAGAGCTTTTGTTACACGCCATTTCAAAAGATCACAGCGTGAAAAACCAAAACATATGCAAAATATATACCAGAAACAATTGAAAAACAAAAGAAAAATGAATCAAGCAAAATTATGTTTGCGGAAACAGGTGGGTTTTAAGGCCTTTTTTAAAGGCAGAGACTGTTTGAGCACTTCGCACAGATGACGGTAAATTGTTCCAGATCAGAGGTGCATTGTAGGTAAATGCCTTGTCGGCAGCGGATTTGAAAGTTCAACTGCGTATGATCGGCACATTCAAACGTGTGCGATCTGAGGCGGATCTAAGGCCGCCACGGTGCACGAGGATTCTTACGTTCCAGACATGATGACAGGTATTCTGGTCCAATGCCGGCAAGGCATTTAAAAACATACAGCATGGCTTTGAAAGTTATTCTATCCTCTACAGACAACCAGTGGAGCTGATGTAAAAGCGGCGATACATGGTCCCTTTTCTTTGCACAAAAGATGATTTTTGCAGCCCAGTTTTGGAGGGTCTGAAGGCGAGCGATATCACCACACAACACATTTAGAATTGTTTGTGAAGACTTCATGATTACGTGTTAACAATAAAACTACGAAGGGGTTGGGTTTGTACCAACCACCTTAAGATTTTTTATCCGTCATAAAAAGCGTGCGTTTACGCCCAAACGACCTAAGATAATTGTAGGTCAATTCTTTGCGCTCATTTTAGTGATAAACATTTTACCCCAGCACCTTAACCGGGGGCAGGACTGGCCATCAGAAATGACCATAGGGGGGGGGGGCATATTTTATGATTGTTTACGATCATCCAAATGAGAAATCAATCGCTGAATGAATGGGCCTTTAACGATTTCATGTTACCAGAAACTTTACTTTTGATTGTAAAAAGGTTTGGCACCGTCTATCCATACCAACCAATAATGGAAGGTGAATAAATCAAGAAAAATGTGTTGATTTATGCAGTTTAATTTGAAACCTAGACACAAAGATTTGTTCGCCGAATCCCTTTCCTATTAACCTAATTGGTAAGAAAGTCATGATTTATTTGATTTGGGATTGGTTAGTTACTTGCCTGACGCTTGCCAGACTACACAATGGACAGATATGAACTTCGACCCAGAAGATTGTCAAGGAACGTGGTCATACGGGTGTGGTACATGTAATACTGATCTATGATAATACACGGCGGTATTAGAACTGATTAGAGTTCATTCAGTGTGTATATCAAAGAATGTTATCATCTAAAGAAAAACAATGTTAACAATATAATGGGATATCTTTAATTCTCGTTATTCACAATAAGGGCGCCGCCAGCGGTTTGCGATGTAATCGTGATGTATCATGGGAAAAGGTCGACATCCAAGTCCGCGCAATACGAATATTAGGTCCGGGTACCATGCTATTACATAGGAACATGTGACAATATTTTTAGTTTGTCAATATAACGGTGTTACACGCGAATCAATACTCAGTAATACTTAATAATGTGATTTGAAATGTGCACAATTAATTTTTCTCTATCGATTTGCGTGTAATACCGTTATATTGACAAACTAAAAAATATTGTCACGTGTTCCTATGTAATAGCATGGTAATATTCGAATTGCGCGGACTTGGATGTCGACCTTTTCCCATGATACATCACGATTACATCGCAAACCGCTGGCGGCGCCCTTATTGTGAATAGCGAGAATTGTTTATCATGACAAATCAGGCATCAAATAAATTGATATAAAGGGCGTTGACTCCTATTAAAGTGGTTCCTTGTTATGCAAATGAGACAGTTTACGCTCCATAGCTTTTACACTAAAATTCGGGGGCTTGCCTTTTGTTATTTCCCATTTCACGTGCTCAAGGACATTTCTTCACAGATGAATGACCATGAAAAGAATCATCCACACGACTATATGGTGTGAAAAAAATATCACATTAGTTGACTCTGGAAATGTAATGTCAGATTTATGAGTAAAAAGTAGAATAATTAATCAACTCAATGACAGTTCTCATTACAGTATTCATCTACATATAAAGATATGGTAATGTGAATAAAGTAGTTGGTGTGATCAATTATTTGCATATGTGGTGTGATCAAATCAGTCTGATGTCGGGCATATTCATTTTTCAATATTCAATTGTTCCAAAGATATGAACAGTTGAAGGGTTTCCAAAACAATAGGAAAGAGAAGATCTCAAAATCAATATTTCTGACTTCCGACATGTTCATAGAAATTAGACCAGGTGAATTTTGGCATGCCCAGTAAATTGAAATTGTACACAAATCCTGATTTAGCCTACAATATATGCAATATTTTTGATATCCCCTTTTTTTTCCTTGTCGAAAATTTAAATTTTTTGCGATACAGTGCACTCTGTATTAAGAGAGCGTTAAGGAAAGTGTACATTACGGCTTTTTAGCTTGAAAAGGACAACCAGGAAGTGGGAAGCGGTGTCTTCCTCCGCAAAATGAATGATACGAGATAGGAACTGGGACCGGAATTATAGAATCGAAAAGCCGAAAACGATAAATAATTGACCAACTCTAGGGAAGAAAAGGCGGAAGATGTGAACATTAGTCCGGAAATCGTAATCACGATCATTTCTCAATTTGCCGAGATAGGTGATGTACAATCGAACTGGACATTTCTGAGAAACACATGGGCGAAGACGATAATTGATTGACCAATTTATCCAGGGTTTGATAAACCAGGACCATTAATGAAACAAACAGTGAAGATGTGAACACAATCAAGACATTGTTGAATAACCTAAACACTCTATACTTTCATTTTGGACAACATTAAGTCCACTTTAATAAAAAAAAAAATCAAAGAAAATGCTAAGTGTATTGCAAAGATGATTGTTAATTAACAGATCACTATGCATGCAGAATGAGCCCGTCCCTCATCAGAATAGGCTATATGTGACGTGTCATGTCAAAAGGAGACACTTTTGGGCAGGTTATCAATTTGGAGGTTTTTACATTTCTTAAATAAAGAGATATTTTGCTCCACAATGCTTTTTTTTCTCAATGAAATCGGACATTCCTGATATTGAGTTCGTAAGTTATGGTATTATAAAATTGGAAATTGAGATATCGGCCTTTAAAAATATCATTGACAATGTTGAGAGTAGGAATTACTTTGACAAATGTCTCAAAAAATACAAGATGCCAGTTATATTCTGGTCTGAAACTATCAGACAATAATTTTAATATTAATAATATCACAAATTCGCAAAAAACCCAAATTGTGAAAAAAATCACCCCGGGCAGATTTTTGGCTTTTTCTCCATTTACGATCCTGCCCAAAAGTGTCTCCTTTTGACATGATACGTCACATATGATTAGGGTTAGGATTAGTGGTAGAGTAGGTTAGGATTAAAGTTATGATTAGGGTTAGGATTAGTGGTAGAGTAGGTTAGGATTAAAGTTATGATTAGAGTTATGTGTATATTAGGTGTTGGTTAGGTTGAGGGTAGGTTGGGGTTAGGTTTATGTTTAGGGTAGGTTAGGATTGAGGGTTAGTGTTACGGGTTGGGGTATAAGGTTAGGACAGGGGCGCACTGGAGTCTGCCATTTTTAACTTACTTGACTTAGATGCGGAGGGCGTCGTGCCCCCTTGCCCTCTGCCGGGTAAGCTTCCTCCATTCATATTACCCCGTATAGATTGTGAGTTATTTCCTCGTAATAAAGATGTTAATTAGTTATTTATTGTAGGGTGTGTCTTAACATCAACAACAGTATTATTAGGAGTGCTTACATACTGCAGTTACTGTCCGTTTTCCTATACACAATACACAGTGCTCTCACCATTGACGCGTGACCCCTACAAATGATCTACGTTGGAAGAATGGGCACTTGGCTAGTTAACATCACTGTGTGAAAAATAACCAGTCAATATGTTAGGTATTCTCCAAACTTCTAGCAAATATATTTCTCTAACATGACCTAAAATTACAGCTAGGTTAGATGTTCAGAAATAGTCGCACTTTTGTAAAATATGAGTGAGGGCAAGGCATAGCTAGCCAACTCCCCGTGTTAATTGAATGGAGATTTGACCGAAAATATTGGTATCGGACCGCTCACTTCTGAAGGATGCCACAAAAAAACGGTACAAGCTACATTTTAACTATTCTCTGGCAATCATCATGATGAGTTTCTGATATAGTATGCCGAAATTGGGTACTGTAGGTGATTGACAAATGGTCGCACTTTTCTGATAAATAAGTGACAGTGAACATGAAATATCAGCGCCCATAAACCCAAGTTAGTAGCTAGTTAGTGGAGGCCGTCACGTGACTGATTATTGATTATTGAAGTGCCTTATTAATAGATACGCACGATTTAGGGCAAGAAAAACAAACCGGGATACTTTTGGAGACATCATCATCATCATCATCATCGACATCATCATCATCATCACTTTCTACATTTTTTCTAAACAACATAGGGCCTACCGTTTTAATAAGATTTCTTTCTTGAAATGCATGTAACTGTAATTATTGTTTAGAGCGTGATGAAATAAAACATCACGATTTTCATCACAAAACAAAGTAATAGGCCTACAAAGGAAATACATTTTTCAAGAGTGATTGAATAAAACATCACGATTTTCATCACGGAACAAAGTAATACATAAGACATTGTTTGTTTGATTGCAATCAACCGCGACAGTTCGTCTCACACACATAACAATGCACTGCGATCAAATAGGTTGATGACAACATTTGATTGAATGGACTGCACTGCGCCATGATTACGTGCACCGGTTCAAATCCTTTGTTTGGAGCCAATCAATAATTTCACGTACAGCCTCTATGCAAATTAGAGTTTACACACGCTGCAGCTGGGGTAATCGACCGAAGCTTGTTGCCGTTAGTGATCGAATGCATGAGCTTATTTGCTTTACTGAATCGATTTACTGGATTAATTTTCTGTTAACTGGGTTTAATGCCACAAAGGTCGAATCGCCTTTGCCATGGACCATGACTGCATCATGATCACTGCTCATGAGGCGTTTATCATTGATTGATATTTGACGGAGCGGTCAACTGTCAAAATTCAAAAAGTGTGTGATAGCAATTCTATTTCCTAATCCCGTCAATTATTTAGTTCTGGTTGGTTCGGGCACTAAAATACCTTTAAATTAAAGTTTCCGACGATACATATGATGATAGATATTTTATTTCCATGCCAAAATAATACATAGGCCTACATAGCATTACATAAATTTCATAGATTATTTTTAGATTAATAGATTATAAAGTTCTTTCTCTGACACCCTGTATCAAGCCTGGGAATCTTTATATAAGTAAACACCGCTAAGTTATGCTCACCTCCGACCCACCTTAAGGTTAGCAACTATTTGAAACTGTTGCGATTTGGTAGTTCACAGCATCTTGCGAATGGTAGTGTGCTTAATTTACATTGATCATTTCATAGCGAATGTGTACATGTAGAAAATTCAAATATCACAGTTATTATTTTTTTAGGTCCTGTGGTTTTTGAGTTATGTTGTAAAGAGGGCTGAAACAACAATTCTTTTGTAAAACGCACATAACTCATTAACAACAATATATCAAGCAAGTTTTCAAAGTTCATGATTTGTAAAATGAATTTTTGCAAATCATCAAAGTGTTATTTTGCAATAATATATTGATTTAGATAATGAGAATGATTTTCTGGCTGCTTCGATCAATAATATCTCGTCTACCCTTAAAAGAAGAGCTTTCATAAGTATGACATCATTTCGGCCGTTGTATGGCCGTTTGCGATGATTTAATAACGTCATATAGCCTTAAAATGTAACGTGATCAGTTTAAGGGATGGGGTATGAAAGTTTGGACAGTATTTATTGTGGGACATTAGAGCACATCAGACATATCGAATGGTATACTGAATACGAAGAATGTCCTTCTGATATCAAATAATTTTGATTTTTTGAAATTCGCAATGTAATACACATTTTATGGCAAATAATTAAAATTGATATTTTTGATATTTAACAGTACTCGAAGTAAATTTTATAAATCTGATGATTTATACTTAAAGTGCATGTAGGTGGGATGACAAGCCGACGATCAATTGAAAATTTCGACCTTTCGTATTGAAGATATGGATTTTTCCCCAAACACCAAAAAAAATCCATATCTTCAATATGAAAGGTCAAAATTGTCAATTGATCGTCGGCTTTTCATCCCAGCTACATACACTTTAAGAATATATCATTAGATTTATATAATTTACTTCGAGGACTGCTATTATATCAAAAATGTGAAAAATATCAAATTTTAATAATTTGTCGTAAAATATGAAAATTATTTGATATCAGAAAGACATCCTATGTATTCAGAATGCAATTCGATATGTCTGATGTGCTCTCATGTCCCACAAAAAATACTGCCGAAACGCTCAAAACGCTCATTCCAGATCCCTTATATTGTTCATTTATAATTCAAGACACATATTAATCCATTCTGCCCATGTAAAATTGAGATACTTTCAAAAGAGGCACAAATAATGCAAGAATATGACCAACAATTTTTATAATGCTTCCCTTCATCAAGGTTTTAAGGGACTAGGTATTGTTGGTCGAAGCAGATCGATTTTCTTTATCTAAATCAATATATTATTGAAAAATAACACTTTGATGTTTTGCAAAAGTTCATTCTACAAGTCATATATTTTGAAAAATAACACTTTGATGTTTTGCAAAAGTTAATTCTATAAATCATATACTTGCTTGGGCGGTAATATAGTATCTGACCAGACTATTCGCAATAGGCTTCATGAATCTGATCTCCGAGCTCGGAAGCCTGTCTGGAAACCTAAAATGACTCCACCTCATCGTCTTGTCCGTTGGTGCCTTCAACACCGCGGGTGGAACTTTACACATGTGCCGCAATGCCATGTTTACTGATGAAGCAAGATTTTGTTTGAGGAAGCTGGATGGCCGAGTGAGAGTGTCGAGAAGACGTGGCGAACGTTTTGCAGATTGCTGCATTGACAAAGTAACAGCCTATGGTGGTGAAAACGTAATGATATAGACGGGGATATCGATGACAGGAAAGACCAGACTGGTAGTAGTCAACGGAAATCTCAATGAAACAGGGGCTATTTTACTCCTGGCGCATGGCACGTTTGTGCAGTGAGATTAAAAATCCGTGCAGTGACAATTAAAAATCTGTGCTTAAAATATCCATAATGCCATTCGACAAACTCAATAGGGATGATATAGCCCCATATGCGCGCACTTAACACTTCTTCATATCATCCTTTTTCTCATGTTTCTCAAAAAGCACGATAGGGCCTGATGTACAAGGTGTCCCAGAATGATTTATACCGTGTTTGAACAAAATAGCAAAAATATATAGTCAACAGTGTATCTAATCTTAATAAGTGCAATACAATGCCACACATGTCTCCTACTTATTCTGTGACTTTCATCGAAATAGCTTGATTCGTTTTCGCGTGACATTGCTATTACTGAAAATGGACAAAAACGACATGTGTGTAATTTACAGTGCAAAGGCATCATAACACACGGATCCTTTATCACCATCGTCCAGCCGCACTGTGCAATATATTGGAGAAATCCTACATTCTTTTATAGGAAATACACCAAATTTGGCACAGATGTAAAGCTTACAATGCTAAATAATTCTTGATATGGAATTAATTGAAACATTTCAATATGACATCAGATATTTAGGTTGAAAAACATACTTTTTATGTGATTTTTACCACAATTTTTACCCAAAAATGTCATTATTACAGAGGATATAACTTCCTCAAGCATCCTACGCAGTAAAATTGTATCTTCTTCGTCACATAGCTGTGGCTTTGCCAACATACTGTGGACATAAATGCATGCTGTGACACTATAAGGACGAACCTTCTCTATACTTTTATGAAAACTCCATCTCTGCTTTCATTTCAAATGATGAAACTCACACACCGCAATAATTGGCTTCAAAACTGCCGCCAAAGAAAGAATAGTTTAAGGTCACTCAAGCATAGCAAATCCTTTATTCCATACAAGGATTACTTCGTAACATCGATAGATAATAAACGATAGATATCGACTATTTAGTAGAAATAAGAACAGGACACAACAAATATACTGCATAACATTTTCCAAATAACTTTTACAGATTTTCAAAATAGGTTGCTTTGTCAAAACTTGGAATTCACCATTTTTACGCAATGCTCTCTAACTTCTACTAGAAACGTCCAATTTTTGAAATCTAAAAAATCTGAGAAAGCTAAATATATTTAGAATTTAAAATGCAAAACAATATGACCAATAGAAATGCCGTTCATACCTAAAAAATTCCATCTTTTCCGGTATAAATCATTCTGGGACACCCTGTATATAGAAAAAGTTTCCAAACAACTAGTATATCGTCCATCCCCCTCCCCTCCGCGCCATGCTTTGCTCACGACAGTGTTTACAACCATTGCAAGGTCTGGAAGATTTCCATTTGCCAACGTGTGTGCTATATGGGAGAGAGAAACTGGGTAACAACTGTGACAATTTAACCTCATTAAGTTGTTCATAAAAATGGACCTCGGGTCCAAGATGTTATATATGGCAATCATGAGTCGGTGCATCCGTTTCTTTATTGTATGAAATCAACAATATGACAAGATTGTCAACACGCAGTCACGCACCGCAGCATTTTATTAGCGCCAGTGACCTACTGTAACAATCATACTAGGGGAAGGGGAAGTTGCGTCCCGGGCTCGAAATACCGAGAGAAAATCAGGGCTTTGGTCTTTACTCCAATAGGATTTATTCCATTTTAGGGTGACCTTTTGTTAATGAAAGTGATATTTTCTGTGTTTAAAAAGTAACAAAATTAAAGTAAACATATGTACTATTTTCACGTTTGTTTGAAGATTAAGTATTGCCTATAAATTAAGATCGAGTGTCAAGTGTCAAGTGTCCAATCAGATATCATAAGTTCACTGAAATGCGTGATTTGTAAACATCTTCAAAACTCGAGGGGGATGGGTGGTTTCCCCTCAAAATCCCAGTTAAATCTGCTTTTATGAAACCCACGAAACTACCCACATTATGTTGTAGATAAACAATCGTGAAGTCAAGAGATTGGGTTCTCAAGTTAAATCATCTTGAAAATTATTTATTTATGATGACAAGTGTTTGAAATCGGCGTCTTATTATGCACAACCCAACCATGATAGTGTAAGAAATAGTTTATTGTTTTACGTTTAGTCAAAACTAATAATTAACCTACTAATATCACGCACAAAACAAGCGGTTGATTTCATCAGGCTCATTAATCAATATTCATAATGGCCTTGCTAAAATTTATTTAAATCAATCAAACCCAGTATACAAGAGTGAAAAAGTTCATTGAGTACGATTGTTTATATAAACTGGTTAATTTTATGTTAGCTAAATCCAATAAAGCAAATATATCTGGTCTCCTGCTTCTCCGCGAAACTTAGTAGCTAATGACGCTTCCTTGTTACCCGAAAGAGGTACTGGTTTCAGCCGTAAGTCGTGATCTAGAGATTATCGGAACTAGAGATAGATGCCGTTGGTGGCGTCTGGCCAGATGAAGGGGTATACCCGGCTACCTGTACATGTATAGACCCGTGACGTCACGCAGACGTCATGGGTCTATTAGATCTGTCGATTAAATGCACCTTTTTGGCCCAGATCTATGCTGTTTCGTATATTTATCAGCGTTTCCAACCCTTTTGAAACCATTCTAAGGCATTCCATGCGCTACAATGTCAAAATTGTGACTACATCATAGATATCTCGGGCATCATCAAGCTTTCGTCGTGTGCTGCCACCTAGCGGTGGTTCCGGGAACGTTGCGTCTAGAGATTATCGTCACGGTTGAATGATTTCTTGTATCCCTTTCTAATTCGGATTGCCTCCCAGTGTATGAAAAGATATCACAAACATCAGGTCCAAAAGGACTTTTTAAAGTCTAAAAGAGACCGAAATGGTTCAAAGTGTTCCAGCCAAGAATTGTAGTTTTCCTCGTTGTCACGGTTGTGTGAGATTATGTGAGCGGTATGATAAACCTCAGTGTAATTAGATTCAGTTTGGGGTGATACGGATTACATCTTCTGTCTGTTCAATTAGCTTAGATTCTTGTTTTTAAAGATATTTGAAAAAGTAAAAAATTATGGTCAAAGTCATCAAAGAACAGTGTTAGCACAGCCCCGGTGGTTCGAGAGAGGGGTTATGAAGCTATCCACATCAGGGCGGTTCCGTTCGGTTGGAACCGGTTGCTATAATAATTGTTCTAAATAATAGAATGCTGTTCAGCAGTCGCTAACCGCCGGTCAACCGGCGGTCGAGTTTTGATTTCATCCCTTACACTTCAAGAGTGCTCGATCGCGTCAAGCCGCTGACGAAGGCTGTAGTAGTAACAGGTGGAAATTACGGATGTAAATATTTTTTTGAATTGAGATCAAGAGTTTAAATTTTTCTAAATATAGTGTCATATTTAATCAATTTTATATGAATTGCTCTGCTGATAGTGATATATTATACCACAAACACAACAACCTCCAGCTTGCAAGATCACCGTATCTACACATCACATAATATTGATAGTTAATGAAACGGAAGAATCGAATTTTTACGCATAGTACTGACCAGAATAAAACAAAATCGGATGCCCGTAAGCGTTTGAAATCTGTAGATAATCACACAATTATCTAAACATCTCAAAAAAAGTAACTAACCCCCCTTAAATAATGACCATTATTAAAAAAACGGGCGATTGTACTACAAATCTGTATAATGCGTTGGAAACAGAATTTATTTCTGCGCCTTTTGACACCTTATTTGTAGCAATTGTCTAAATATTGGCGTCACAGCGTACATTTAAATCAATGTAATCCAAGATTTGAAAATTGCAGTAAATTCTATTGATTTGTATTCAGTATAATGGAAGGAAATATGTGTAATGATATCTGGCACATTCTCCGATAAAGCGTTCAAAAAGCCAAATCTGTGTCGCCCATAGTTTCAAGTCGTATTCAGACTTGTTTCGTCAGAAAGAAATGACTTTTATTAATAGAACTAATACTTAGGAGTTGCTTTATAAAATGTGTGGGCCTAAAGGTTGTAACATGCCTAGAAAGTATAAAACAATAGAGCTGATTATGCATATCCATTGTTTTCCTCCATGTCGCCAGCCAAGGTGCGTTCCGTATAATGTGTCCCTGTTCGCTATACACGCGCGCATAATAATGGATTATAGGTACTTTTCATTAGCTGGTATCATGCCCTAATTATAAAGTATAAAACATCACAACGCGGGTTATTAAATTTTTCCAACAGGTCTTTGAGACTATGTCGCCAATATTGTTCACAGATACGTTACCATATTACTAATGGATAGCAATCTGTCAAAATAACTAGCTATATGAATGTTCTCATATGTGATGGATCAAGCAGGCGCTATAGTTATATTATATATGTGGTACATAACACAATGGTTTCAAAGTAAAAAAAATCAGGTCTAGTAATGGCAAAAAATCCTGACGTTACGTTCATGTCGTCACAGATACGTTACCTAAATTCTACTCCACTCGGAAAAAACGCTGTGATAAATGAAGCCAAATACCATACCACACTTTAGTACATTGGGTGATGACTGATCAAGTATGGGTATTAAGTCGGTAAGTTTTTACACTTGCACGATTAAGACAAAAGTGTGAAAGGGCTTCACAGATACGTTTAATACCACTGATACGTTACCCCCAATGCGTACAAGCAATATTGCTCAAAAATTAAGTATTGTTGAAAAATCACCCATGCATTGTTTTGTGCTCTGAAACTATTAAAGTTTATGATTCTGAATGATTTTCATGAATTCTTCGTGGTTGGAAATTTGCAATTCCCGAGACCAAACTTGGACGCTTTATCGGAGAATGCGCCATCTGAGTGTTTTTATATTGTTGTAAGTGCAGCTTTCAAATATGGACCTCACTACATTAAATTGACCGGTGTTTTATTGTTTTCTAAGCTATCGTATCAAATAAGATGTCAAAATGCGCAGAAATAAATTCTGCTTCCAACACATTTTACATATTTGTAATACAAGAGCTGGTTTTTGAATAATGGCCATTATTCAAGGGGGGTTAGTTACTTTTTTTGAGATGTTTAGTTAATGAAATGGAAAAATCAGATTTTTACACATAATACTGATCAGAATAGAATTATTTACAAATCGGATGCCCGTAAGCTCTTGAAATCGGTAGATAATCACACAATGATCTATTTTAAGATGTAATTTAAAGACGTAAACACCTAAATTAATCAACCTAGTTCATCAATTTGGCAATATTTGACCGTCCACGTCGAAACGCTCGAAACGAAAATCGGCCCCTGGTCAATTTTGTCAAATATATATATCATAAGCTTTACAATGATATATCATTTGACTTATATTGACAATATCCAGAAGCGGAGTTATGGCTTGTTAAACTTTGCTCCTTCAGTAAAAGGGTACATTATTTTGGTGTTTCATTATTTCTCTTTTTCCGCATCGCTGGTATTACATATCAAATTGTCATAATTGGCGGTCACTTCAAATCATCCCCAAGTCAACGAGGTTCAGGAATGTCCTCTCATTGTTGATTGTTAGTTAACCCACCACTTGAACAGGATTTGGCCAAAGCAAACAAACACTAGAGCTATTTACTAACTCTATACATAAGTATAAGCTTTTTATCCTCTTCAACAATAGGATTAACGATTGGCATTTGACTGACACTAAAATGAGAAACATGTAGGGCAAACATAATGTAAATATGAATACAACCTTTATGCACATTTTGCACTGTAACTCGAAATACAATTTGCCGACTTAACGAGCGGTTTGAGATGGATGGTCACATATATGAGTGCAAAACAATCGCTGTCTTGCGCGATATTTCTGTGAAATCTCAATATGTCATTCTTTGGATGGAATGACCATAAAGATGTACATTAGTACCAAATATTAGAGCGCGGGAAAATGAATTATATAAAATTATTTTAATAAGATGAGGATCAGAAGGTATTTGTAATACAGCAGCCGTTGTAGGCTATATACATATGTGATGTGTTAATTCGCTGTCGAAGTGACGTAATGCGTCCTGCACTACAACGTTCACGCGGTACCTATGCATTGAACCATATCATTCTTATCACTCGCACCTGTAATATAGGTATCTTTGAAAAGAGCGGTATTGTATTCATCTATGATTGCAGACATACACAATTGATGACCTGCTTGTAGTGCAGGGCGATATAGTCAAATTTGTATTCATCTATTGCTGTGGTAGTTAATCCGATTTATTACGTCACTTCGACAGCGAATACTATGTGATGCGATCAAGCAAAATCAGTCGGAACTCGGAAATATTGATTTTGAGATATAGCCAAACAAACGATATATTTCCTTTTGTTTCCTGCTGTTTAAGAAACTCTTTAATTGCTCATATCTTTGGAACTGGTTGTTCAATTTCAATGGGGTTTTCTTCAAAATGCAACTTTGTAAATACTTTGTACTATTCTATAAGAAACTGAAAATTTAATATTTCTGAGTTGCGACTGATTTTGCTTGATCGCATCACCTATGTGTGTTTTGGTGACAGGGTAACATGATTGTAATCTACCTTATCTATCATCACTGATCTTGTTCTTGTTATTCCGATTCATCTTCTACTCGTTGTTGTTATTGAAGACCTGAGCGCAAGAAGGCCGTAAGTCCACTTGGCCCCTCATCATGTATACACTAAAGTTGCGTATAGTTTCGTAATGTTTTATACATGTTCAGGGGCCAAAACAAATCTTTCACAACCTTTCATGATGTTGTCACCCTGGAACATGTATTAAACATTATAAAACCCTAAGAAACTATACGTAACTTTATTGTATACATGTTGAGGGGCCAAGGTCTTCTATTGTTTTTACTGTAAGCTAGTGGCTTGTTTAAACATGCACACATTGGGCTATTCCAATTGAAATACATACACCACCTATGCAAGACATAACCGTAATCTTCCACACAGGCAGTGTGAATGTCAAACGTGGTTACCTGAATGAGTGGCTCCATTTGAAATTTACACTCCTTGGTGTGGGAGATTAAGGTAATTTCTTCCATAGGGTGTATGGATTTCAACTGGAATGCCCATTCAGACGTTTTTGAAAGCAAGTAAACCGGATGCTCAGTTTATTAAATCTATTAATAGGCATATCACCCCAAAAATAAGCGCAGCAGAAACACGTTATTTAATGTTTCTACATGAATGAGCGTTATTAAAGAATCAAAAATCAAAAAACGGAATTGAAATCGGTCAATGCATTGTGATGTAGTGTCAATTTTAAGATGCCCGTAAATGGAATTAAAACCTGCCACAAATGGCTATAATGACAAAATTGGCACATTTCGAGATTTTGAAGGTTTATTTGGACCCTTGCTTGAAAAAGCAGCGTTAATTTAAGTATCACAGGTTAAATGCATATCTTTCCGTACTTCGTTAAAGAAAACAAAATTTAAAAATCTATCATTGAATAATTATAATAAATTAACCAAATATAATATTTTAGCTATTTCAGCCAATCTGCAGACAAATTAAAGGTGAAAAAATGACTAAGTTCAGCTAATTAATATGCAAAATTGATGCCAATAGAAAACCGTACATGATATCAGGGTGCGGGTTTTTTGCACACATATGTATACAAAGTTATTTCAATTGATAACAAAAAATACACAAAAAGTAATTAATTATGCAAATTAGCTAATTACAGCTAATTATGTATTCATGATGTTATTATGTAAATTAGGCATGAGTAGTTTTGGTTTTTTTCAATATTTAATGAAAGTCTATCCATTCACCATATAAATTTGTCAAGTATGAACCTGTTATGATGTTGAATAAAGAAACTGCAGTTAATTACTTAAATATAATACAAAAAATACAAAGTTTGACATTTTGACGATGTCTGGAATAGAATTTTCATTTTTTTCTGTAAACATGGTATGTATCACCATTGCTCAAAGCTAAATCCGAAAAGTAAAAATAAAAATTCATTCGCAATGAGACTTTAAATTAACATTTTGCTATCTGGATTAACACGGGAAGACAAGTGGTAAAAAGAACAGCCATTCTACTGTATCGCGTATACAAAAATAGTATGGCCTTGGACACACACAATGGCTTAGAGCTATTGTGGTTTGGAAAATTACTCCCTAAAAATTTCTTTGATAATGTTTTGTTTTTAATTAGTTTTACTCAAGGCAAGGGAAGTGTGTCATTTGTTGTCGATGGAAATAATTTACATTATTTGTGGTGTGCGCCCTTGAAGTGAGAGGTCGGGAAAAAAGATCGCTCCCGTCTTGCACTGAACTTTTGCCAAAATTTGTCATCTTTTTGGCAGTTTTAGTGATATATCACTGAAATAGTGTGATTTAGAGTATTTCAAGCACCTGCTGGGTTCTTTTTGAGTAGCTACAAGAACTGAGTGAAAGGATTTTGGTGACTTTTTCTCAACCTGAGTCACTGACTATTGCTTGTGTGGATCCAAGATGGCCGCCGTCGCCAACCTCGGCATGATGATGCTGTGCTAAATTCAGCGCTACGTGCCGGGTGCGGTGGCTAGTAGTCTGGTTTGTGAAGGGTAACCCTCTTTTTCTCCACCAACCATGGGATTCTACAGTATAGTGGGTACATTAGTCATCAGTTTGTGCGTCGCTTCAATGGTGGTTCGTCATGCTTGCAACTACCCATTCGACACTGCTTATGTGCGTTGTGATATTTCAGCCAACACATATGAGCATGTTGTTGGGTCTAGCTCGAGCGGTATGGTTAAGAACTCATACATATCAATTATTGGGAGACCAAGTGTTGTATTAATGAACCAAACAATTGTATGCCATGATCAAGTCTTGCATGATTCTTTCGAAAATCAGAACTCATACGTTTACAATTTTGGGAGATCAAGCTTTATACCGTATTTATATCACAATAACAATTCTGACTATCCAACCATGTCAATTGCAAATATTATCTCGCCCCAAATGATCAGTGTGTTTAAGAACTCATACGCTTTAATCGATGGGAGTTACAGCTTTATATCATTATTGCTAGATGTTTCCTTTGCTATGGTCAATATGAACTCAGAAAGTAACAATATTTTTGGCATGCCATCAACTGGCAATCCAATTTACATGTACAATGTGACCAAGTCAAACTCCATAACTCTCGCAATGAATTCCTACTTTGATGTGAATTTTGAAGGTTTGCTATGGCCTTTTAGAGTGCCAACATCACCAAATTTCTACCTATCCCTCATGTTCAGGTTCTTTCCGGCCAATATGAGCACCCTGTTGGGCAAAAATAAAACCCAGACTGGCCGTGTCAAAAAGTTAGTGCTTGCCTATCTCTGTTTGCTCTATATCTTAAACGCTGGTGATACAGAGACCAATCCCGGCCCTGATTTCCCTTGTAACATTTGCGAGGAGGAGTGTGATTGGAGCAAGTATGCGGTACAGTGTGACACGTGCGACCAATGGTACCACGCTGACTGCATGCAAATGAACACACAGACTTATGCAACAATGTAACATGGATATGCTGTAATTGTGGACTTCCAAATTTTGCTAGCTCCTTATTTAGCTCTCGTACCACCTTGCTATCAAATAGTTTTGATACTTTATCATCTGTCAGCAGCGAAGATGATATTATGTCGCCAATTGCAGCATCATCCCCCATTAACACAAACAAAAGTATGCATACTGGAGAGAAACGTACCAAATGGTCTGACAAAGGGAAAAAACCTTGTGGTAAAAAACCCTGTAAACCTAACCACCAAATGAAAGTTCCAAAGTATCAACAACAAAGTGGCCGAGCTAGCCATATGTCTTGATACTCACAAGCCAGACATCCTGATCGGAACGGAGTCGTGGCTTGCTGAGGGCGTAAGCAATAGTGAGATTTTCCTACGGGATACTCTGTTGTTAGAAAAGATAGGCCTACAGGCAATAACGACAGAAGCCATGGTGGTATTTTTATCGCCATGAGAAGCGATCTCATTGCTTCGCACCGCATTGACCTCGATGAGCAATGTGAAATTCTCTGGGTCCAACTGGAGATAGTTGGGTCCAAGTCAGTGCTTATTGGTGCCTTTTATAGGCCGCCTGATTCAGGTGGTGATATTTTGGATCATCTTCACACCTCACTGGCAAAAATTGACATGTCTAAAGGTCACACCATATGGCTGGGTGGTGATTTTAACCTGTCCCATATCGATTGGGAATCCCAGTCCATTATGTCAAAATGCCCCAAACCTGGCTTATGCCGTAATCTTATTGACATCACAAATGAGTTTGGTCTGGAACAAATTGTCCGGAAACCAACTCGAGGCAACAACATTCTCGACTTGTTTTTACATCTAATTCTACCTTAGTCGAGAAATCAGTTGTTGCCCCGGGCATGAGTGACCACAATGGTATCCCTTTGGTAACTGTTCACACAAAACCTGTTATCAACAAAGCCAAGCCTAGAAAGGTATTTTCATACCATAAGGCTAACTGGGATTCCATTAAAAATGACCTCACAGTCATTAGCAATGACTTCTGTGAAATTGTCCCCAGTTTAGTTACTGTTGATGAATTATGGGATGATTTCAAGTGCAGAGTCAATGCCTCCATAGATGCTAATGTGCCATCTAAGTTTGTGTCGTCTAGTAAAAACATGCCATGGGTTGATCACAAGGTAAAAAAAGCCCTTCGTCAGAAGCATAAGGCTTACAACCGAGCCAGAAAATCTGACACTCCTGAAGACTGGGAGACTTTTCGGTCCCTCAGAAAGTTTGTCAACCGCTTGACTCGTAGTAAGCATCGCAAGTATATCAGAGACACTTGTGCCACGTCGACAAAGAAATTTTGGACCTTTATTAAGAGCCAAAAAAATGACTCATTTGGCATTCCCACTCTAAACATTAATGGTCAATTAATTACTGACAACATCATGAAAGCAAATGCTCTCAACAACCAGTTTGAATCAGTATTCACACAGGAGGACTATTTACTACCCAACATTGACAAACAACATTACCACCAAATGCCAGATGTTAACATTACTGTAGAGGGGGTGGAAAAATTACTGACCGAACTTGACCCCGGAAAAGCGACAGGACCAGACGGCGTGCCGGCACGCATCCTGAAGATGGGAGCTAAAGAAATCGCTCCAGCCTTGACTACCATCTTCAGGCTTTCTCTTGAATCAGGCAATCTGCCGAATGATTGGAGATGCGCAAACATATCTCCAATCTTCAAGAAAGGAGACCGCACCAAGCCTTCCAACTATAGACCAGTTTCACTCACGTCTATATGCTGCAAGGTGATGGAGCATGTACTTCATTCGAATATCATGCTCCATCTAGACAAATTTGATATACTGACTGACAAACAGCATGGCTTTCGCCGCAATCGTTCGTGCGAGTCTCAATTAATTCTTACGACCCATGACCTTACGAAGACCCTTGACAAGAAAGGACAGACCGACGTTGTGATTATGGACTTCAGCAAGGCCTTTGATGTGGTGCCACACAAACGGCTTATGCTGAAGCTTGACCATTACGGCATACGAGGACCGACCTACAACTGGATATCCAACTTCCTAATGCTCCGAGAGCAAAGGGTAGTTATCGGAGGTGAATGTTCGGACTGGGTCAGTGTCAAATCTGGCGTTCCGCAAGGCACTGTACTCGGTCCATTCTTATTTTTGATGTATATCAATGACCTTCCTGACGATATAACCTCCACTGTACGATTATTCGCAGACGATTGCGTAATCTACAGAACCATTTCTGGTGACCGTGACGCCGACCTTCTACAGACTGACCTTGACCGACTCACAGTGTGGGAGCATACTTGGCAAATGAAATTTAACCAAGAAAAGTGTTTTGTTATGAAAGTTACAAACTCACGCAACCCAAAAACACATACACACTCATTAAATAACACTACCCTGCAGGAGACGAACTCACACACATACCTCGGGGTAGAATTGTCAAATGACCTTAAATGGAATAAACACATAGACCATATGACTGCAAAAGGAAACCGATCATTGGGGTTCATTAAGAGAAATTTGCGTTCATGCACACAAGATATCAAAGATCTGGCATACCGCTCGCTAGTTAGGCCATCACTTGAATATTGCTCAGCGGTCTGGGACCCGTATACTACAGAACTCATACATCAGGTGGAGGCAGTTCAAAGGAGAGCGGCCCGCTTTGCAAAAAATGACTACGACAGATACAGCAGTGTTACCACCATGATCCAACAACTCCAGTGGGGAACACTAGCAAGAAGGAGAAACATCACCCGTCTAGCCATATTCCAGAAATCGATACAGGGTTACCTTTCCATACCAGTGCGAACGCTACTGCGCCCGGTACAGCGCTCCACCAGGAGATCTCATTCACAATCATTCATCGAACTTCAACCATCAAAAGATTGCTTCAAGTATTCATTTATTCCAAGAACCGTCATAGACTGGAACAATCTACCACAAGAAATAATCAATATCCAAGAACCCAAAGCATTTAAGAACCAGCTCAAAGATCACTTCACCACTTAAGGAAGAACAAGCGCACACCATACCCGATTCGTCTTTCCCCACTAGGGGTGTTGAGTCGTATTCAGCTAGAACTAGAACTAGAACATGCTAAGAAAGATTAATATTTCAGCTAAATGGTGGTAGGTCCCTTTATTTCAATAGGCCTATATTTACTGATTTATGAGCGATCTTCAAAAATCCATAAAAACAGGCAGTAGCTCTTAAACAAAACAATATTTAATTTTTGCGGACCCGATGGTAGCCTCGGAAAGTCTTCACACACCATATATTAAAAATTCAAAAATTTTGGATAAATGAAGCATTATGAGGAAATTCATTTTTTGACATGATGTTTTCTAAAATTGGTCAACTTTGAAGCGCGCGCTTTTCAATTCACTGTTATGCTTGCATGCACAGTGTGACAGAATTATTGTGCAGCCACTGTGACATACCTACTATTAATAAAAGGATAATTCAAAAAAGTTCTGCCTCAAATCTGATACCGTAACGCCTTGATAACGGAATATATCCACGACTGTACAGTAGAATTTCTGCTACAATATGGAGCTACACACATATGTGATGCGATCAAGCAAAATCAGTCGGAACTCGGAAATATTGATTTTGAGATATAGCCAAACAAAGGAAATATTTCCTTTTGTTTCCTCGTTTTGGACACTCTTTAAGGGCTGGGGTATGAGCGACCTTGAAGTACCGGTATCTGAAGACGGGAAGCAGTGAGTTACCCCAAATCACAGCGGCAGGTAGTGACTGGGTCGCCGAGTGCTAATATATATTTATTTTGGAAGGTTCGTGTTTGTTTTAAATTTTGGGGCGTTTTTCCAAAATTTGATATTTTTGGTGATATTTCAAAAAAGCGACATGCCAAAGACAACTCTTTGGGCACATAGTTTGTTATTGTTATTGCAGTTCTTTTCCACATACCTACGTTAACATTCGATTGGGTGATTTACTAATATTATATATTTTATGACTGCAATTTGGCGTTTTCAATGCGTTTTACACGTATCATGAAATTAACGCAAATACCTAGTCACGCTGCTTTTAGAATTTTTACCTGATCGTCGGCTTTTGCAGGCAACAGAATGCAGATTGGCTCACGATAGATGTCGTATTCCTCTATGTGGTTCACTTATTGATAAAATGAGTTTGCATTCCTTGTAACAACACACACATTGCCGTCTGGAAACCGGGTCTGGTACTGATTTTGGGACAGCCATTAGACTTCAGCGCCGTATCAAATCTCATAAAAACCACACGACTGACGACTATGTGTTTATATTTCCCGCACGAAAGCTTGTGTCTACATCTATTACTATACTTCTTTGGAAACGTTGACCTTCGACCATTCTTTGTATAACGCCCTGATATGACCTTGATATGTTCGCTTGATTGGGTACGTTATAGCATCCATTTCATTGAGTTGTTAGGACTTGGTCAGTAGATAATACTGCAGGGATACAATAGTTTAACATGGTGTGTGAGCATGGTGAAAGACTCATTATTGATTAGGCGCGGACATATTAAAGGCACAGGTCCTTTATAATTATAATATAATGTGTGAATAGAATGTTTGAATGTTGCAACTAAAATACTAACTGCATTCTGCATTATGTATTTATTTATTTATTTAGGCCTATATGCCTATTTATTTATTTACTGACTTATTTAATTTATTTTATTTATTTGGTATATTAGTTAGTAGGCCTAGTTAGTAATATTCCATGATAGGTCTACGTCGGTTTATTATTGATTGTTGATAACTTGACAACTTGATTGATTGATCGATTGATAGTCATTTCACATTATATTCCTAGTTTATAGGCCAATTTGAATAGCATCGTACATTAGATAAATAGACCTATTAGTATTGATTTATTCTATTCAGCAATATCAAGGATTACTATCAAACTTCTCATAGCTAATTGTCAGTTGGCTCAGTGGTAACGCAGTAGGTTTTACAACACGGAGGTCCCGGGTTCGATTCCCACCTCTGCCTATTTTTTGCAAGGCTGAGAAAAAAATGAAATTTCTGGACTGCAAACTTATTTGGCGCGCGATCTGAGCTGGTCCTTCTCTGGTGGCTGTGTCTGTTACAGGCACACCCCCTCTGCATCCAAACCAGGTTCACGCTCATTGCACCTCCCTTAATTGCTCACATTTTTGGAACTTGTTGTTCAATTTCAATGGGGTTTTCTGGAAAATACAGCTTTAAACTGAAAATTTAATATCTCCGAGTTCCGACTGATTTTGCATGATCGCATCACATATTATTTATATCTTCTCCACATTTTTGAGGTATTCAGCCGATACCATATATTAGGTAGGGAGCCGATTACGTACAGGTAGACTTAGTGGCGTAGCGTCATAGGGGCACGTGCCCCCCCAATCGATTTGAAATTAATTCCTGAAAAACGACTTGTGTCACCATCAGCATCCCCCGGATGACTTACGTACATCACTGGTTAGGCTGATGGATGGAATTGCTACCTGTACATACTCTTGTTAACATATGAAAGTGTCCAAGGAGACAGCATAGCTAACAAGCAAGCTTCAGCTACCCATCTATAAGCCAGCCATAACGACCGACAATAACGCAACATTCAGCTCAGCTAGGCTCGTATTGTAAAAAAAGTTACAAGGCAACAACTTACCAAGCTGTAGACTATCACTGCAGAACCTTATGAACGACCCTTGTATTTTGATGCTATCAAAAGTCTAATAATAGCAACAGAGTAAAGGTCCCATCTTGTCAAAATAACAACCGCCCAAAGCAAAAGCATATAAGCCTTTATTTGGTTTATTCAATTATTGTAATATTGTTTTTATTTTTAATTCCCCACTTCGATAGCATAAAGACTTTGCATCAAAATGTACCCAAATAAAGCCCTTCGGCAGTCATAAAGCGGATGTGGAAACTATTTTTAAGAAAACTAATATACATCAACATTTATCACCTATACTAAAAAAACGTTGTAGATTGACGCAATATCTAATTGAAAAGAAATTGTGCAATGACATGGAATTTAAAAAAAAATTTTTTTATTGGAGTGGTTCCTGTACGCACCTTATCCTAAGTGCATCTTGATGCTGACTGTTACTCTGGCGGCATTGGTCATTGTGTTGGCAGAGACCATTAATTTTGAATTAGGAACACAAATTGCAGGCCCCTGTCAAATTGGGTCAAAAGCCGCCCCTGTGTTGATTGGGTTGTTTTTCCCTGACGTAAATCGCTTCCCCTCGTATCAGCAGTCCTGTTAGTTCAATCGATAAAGCGCTTCTCCTGATTCCAAAAAAATATAGCATTACTTTTTGGAAGTAAAAAATAATTTTTTTTCTTGTGTTTCTTGTTTAGCCAAATAATTGGAGAAGAAGGAGGCGGCCTATATGCTTCACCCTAGCATAGCAGGGCGTAAGACAATGCGAGACACAAATTAATATATGCGAGGATCGGAAATAAACGATGCATGCTCGAGAAATTATAATTTAAATGACGTGTTTGGGGCTCGAGCAAACTGACATATGAAAATTCTGAGAGACAAAAAAATCAGGACTAAGCGGGGATTGAACCCCGGTCGCTGGATTACCTGGTCCAGAGTCTTAACACTGTACTACCTGAGTTCACAGTCGGTACTCGGACAATCTCAACTTAACTCCCCTTGATAACTCTCTCATTGTGTCTCAGCGGCCAATTATATTATTAAATAATGAAGAAGGAGGCGGCCTATATGCTTCACCTTAGCAGGGCGTAAGACAATGCGAGACACACATTAATATATGCGAGGATCGGAAATAAATGACGCAAGCCCGGGAAATTATGATTTAAATGACATGTTTGGGGCTCGAGCAAACTGACATATGAAAATTCTGAGAGAGAAAAATCAGGACTAAGCAGGAATTGAACCCTGGTCGCTGGATTACCGGTCCAGAGTCTTACCACTCTACTACCTGAGTTCACATATACGTCGTATATAATGGAGCTCAAACTTTTGTGGGTGGGTGTAACTTTTGCCGAAGCTCAGGTTTGTATTCGTTAGGTTATCCGTGGTCAAAGGTCAGGTCAAATTTCAAATTGAGGGCGAAAGTCAGGTTAAATTGCAAAAAGCTGCAATTGAGCTCAGCTGTGAGGAAAGTGATCCCAGCCAAAGGATACACCCTGATTTTGAGATCTGCAAAAGTCAATAACCATGACAGCCGAAAATCGCGAAATACGGGTAAACGCCTAATAGTAATATTATATAATATGAAGCTTTTAGCTTTACCACAAATTTTTGATACTGCACAGTAATACCGTGCAAGATATTTTGATACTGATCAGGCGCGAACGTTTGCGTTGACGCGCGCAACACGTAGCGGGTTACGCGGCATCCATGTGCTCACGGAGACCTAAGCAGGCGTAATTGATTGAGTTACGCAGTTTGTTGTTTTGTACCGCCGGCAAACATGATGAAAATGGACTACAGTAAACGAGGTTCTCAAATGGCACCAACATTTGTTTTTTGTGTGTGATAATTTGGCACTCAAAAAGCATCGAAAAAGCTTCATATTATATAATAATAATAATGGCCGGCTTTTTTTCGTGTAATACGAGAATATTCCGAACTCACCATGAAAATACCGACTTCGGACTCGTGTCTGTATTTGCTCTTGCGGTATATTCTCGTATCACACTCATAGCTATCCAATGTTGTGCAAGTTAGTAATGGTAGTATCTCAATTTTCAACATTTCCGACTTTGGCCTGAGCGGATCAGATTGGGTCACAGTATTATATTCTTCTTCCAAGAAAGCCACGTCTTTAAAGTTCATAACCTATTGGTGATAGCTGCCTTGTGGCCATTTACACACAGTATATTGTACTCATCTACACATGGCAGCTATTGCACTTTTCCACTTCTGTGAAAGCTGAGGCGCAGAACCTTACAAAAAAATGTATATGCACGTGTGAAAATAACACCTGTTATACGTCATTCGTGTGTATGTAAAGACACGCATATTTTACATGTATTTCCCGTGATAATACAAAATTAGAAGTCGTGAATATGACGTCAATGTTAGAAGGTCGTAATAGCATTGATCTCTCGACCAGTTTTAATTCACCTAAACACTTCCGAAAAAGTAATATCTCTTTATTACGAGGCAAAAATTAAAAATCTATTTTAAAATTGAAATACCAAAAGTTTTTGCAGTTTTTGCAGTAAAATGAAGTATCTGATAATAATGATGAACGAACTAGTAACTTTGTTTCTATATACTTCGGAGCTGTAAGTAAGAATTAAAGTACCAGTTATGTTCACCCCTGTATATCCTTAACAAAGACAGATATGTCATAATTGGAACAAGCCAATAGCTGAATCTTTTAGCTCGAATTTAAGGCTTCATTTGTTGAAATCGTTCAAGAAATAAAGACACGACGATCCCAAAACAGAAGGAAGATGCAAACTAAAGAGTTCCATTTTACTACATTGCATGCCATCGAACAAGATGTGCTTCCATATTAATCAGACCAAATGTGCAACTTTTGATTTCGTTTCTTCCTGAAGTTTTAGATCACCGATTCTCAATCAATTTCAACAAATAAGGTCTTAAAGGAGTGTTTCGTGATCCTAGCATCCTCTTTTTATGACATTTTTCAGTACATATCCACGGAAAGTGCCTATTCCCAAAATTTCAGTTGATTCCAATTTTGCGTTTGCGAGTTATGCATGATTATGTGTATTACACTGCTCCATAGACAATGCGTTGTAATTTCGTTCTGGTGCACCAGAACGAAATTCAAATTTCACGATATCTTTGCAAAACGAATTCATCTGCAAGAAATATTTTGTACATAATCATTATGTAGCCAGAGGTTACCAGTGATATAAAAATCTCAACTTTTTTTGAGAAAAGTGGGGGATGAGGCTGTTGATCACGAAATGCCCCTTTAATTAAGAGCTAAAGAATACAGGTATTGGCTGCATGTTTTTATTTTGACATATTTGTATTTGTGTAGGATATACAGGGATTAACATAACTGGTACCTTATTTTTTGGGTAACTGTATTGGCGTATCGACTTTTAGTGATCGGTTGGTGGACAAAGAGTTCCAGGTTAACTAAATTTAGACCAAATCGTGTTAAATATTACCGGAAATGCTCCGAACACGTAGTTGTTCAATTTGCGATAATCGTGATAAGTATTACCGGGCTTGCACTTAGTTTGTTTGTAAACAATAAGAGAGTATTGGACTTTTATTGCGTAGTTCATGAGTTTGTTTCTTAAGGGATGGGTTTATATGTGTGTAAATGGAGGAGAAATGGGAGGATTTTGGCATGTTTGCTGTGATTGTTTGCCTAGCAATATTGATCACAAGTACACAATTGATGGTGCATATCAAGGACCAAACTCTATAGTTTTATATTTGAGCACGATCACTTCTGTAAGGTCATGGGAAATTATGTAAATCGGCTTTTATATTTGATGTTGCATATCGGCTCACGCACTTTTTTTTTGTACCCAGTATTTCACAAAGTCCCCGTACTCTGATGACCCTATGACTTTTTGCTGGTATGTTGAGCACTTTAAACAATTAATTATAGTACTTACCTCCTACTTTAGGAACATGCATATGCCTTAATGTATATCGACCATGTCGACAACCCAGTGTAGTTTTACATGGTTGGAAAAGTCTATTTCCTTTCGCTATTTTGCCAATCATAATTCATAAATTGTCCAACTTTTTTTGACAAAAAGAGTTTTGCAACTATTCCGCCAGCAAGGAAACACAAATTTATGTGTATCCAGTGCCTCCTTTACGTTTAAATAGTTCAGTTTATTGTCAAGTTGTGCCTCTATACGCCATATTTACGGAATTGATAATACGAGCTGATACGGAATTTTTGAACCCAAATTTCTTGAAATATACATTACCTTTTTAACTTCTCGCCACGAAATTGGATTCATAAGAAGGTCAAATACAAGCCTTCCATTATGGCTGGTATCATCATCTCGATTGGTGTCTTGTGTTAGTATTATTCCATATTTTGCTGGTAGAAGCATGATGAAACCCTCCATAATTCACGACCTCTGTCACTTGTGTTATAAACTCGATGTGTTTACTATATTGTCGCTCGGGTCCGCGACTAATCGCAGGGACCGGTCTATCATTAGCTATTCTATACACTTTTCAATAGCCTTATTGTGATGTGTGGGAGTTTTAAAAGCCGAGCCATGAACAAAATATAATGCGAGCACCCGGGGGGGCATCAACTTTAGAGGTGACGGTATGTGCCTGTCAATATATGCCCCTCTTTTGAAGCCGACTATACCCGATGACCAGGCACCTTCATTTTCAGTGAAAATATTATACCCAATGACCCCTTTTTCATTTTGATTGTACATAATGACCCTTTTTTTTAAAAAAAAAAAACCCCAACGTTTTGTACTGATATGCGCCTACTTCGCGACGCTTGTAGGCACATATACCCATTAATTCTAAAGTTGAGTGCCCCGGGGCGAGCGCATACTGCGGGCCAATGAACAATGAGATAGTGGCTTTTCTGATATAGCTTTGAGGAACTGTTGAAGTATAAATCAGCCAACGAGTAGGTGTGTCCAAATTGCACATCTTGAATTGAGACCAAGACATGCTGTTATTTCAATTGTTATACCGTTCTGGTTGCTTTATTACCTACCATTGCCTACGAGATGCAGTTCTAAGGTGACAGAGGGACAGGTCTGCAATTCGATTCCACAACCATTCATACCTTTCATCTGTTTTATTGTATTATCGTGCGAATTGCTCCGTGGTACCTTACGGGTACCTGAATTTTATTTGAATGAAGGTGACTCTGTCATGCTCGACGTCATATTGCATAATTTCTATACAGTATATGCAATAAACCAAACAGAACAGTATAACAATTGAAATAATAGGCAGTTCTAAGATAGGTTAAGAAGAATATAACGTCACAATTCTGTATTATTATTCAAGGTTGTAACGTGTGTCTATGCTGTCATGTAGGCCTACCTGGCAACAGACACGCCCCGGTACAAACAGATGAAATTTGTAGAAAAGCGTGATTATGACAAAAACATTAAAAATGATACTTTGAGGTATTGTTTTTTAATTTTTGTATGGCAGATCATACATACACATGTGCTGAGGTCAAAAAGGTAAAAATTTTGTTTTTGACCCCTGACTCACCTGTCATTCCAAACAACCCCTTAAAATAGAGACAGTCAGTGTAGCTTCTTTTGTATAAAAAATTACTCATGAATATGAAGCAACAGATTAACCAATTGAAAGCCTTGTTTGAAGTCATACTGGATGACGTCATGTGAAAATGTCAGCCAATTAAATATAACTTGTTCGCTATAATTGGCAACATGGAATTTAATAATGAAAAGCGGTGACCTAAGCTTGTGAAGAGACTAATAAACTAAAAAAATGAAAACAAGAAATATTTGACAAAATTGACGTCATTGATAAAAAAAATAAATAAAAAAACAAGATTGAAAAGTAAGTATAAATTATTGGACATAACTAGCAGAGGCTAAAATTCATGTTTTTATGCTGTATGTTTGATTATTGTTTTGATTGGAATGCTGCAGTGTTTTTGTAGGACCTCATGATGAACATACTTTCACCTTCCTCAAACTTGCACATGTAGTAGGCTTACGTAGAGAAGGTTTTTCGGGAGTTTAGATGTCATTAAATACTGTGATACTTAGATAGAGTTGCATTGCATTTAGTATTTTAAGATTTTCTTAATTGCTTGGCTAAAAATGTAGTAAAGTAGCAAACTCGAGAAAAGATACACATTAGGGACCATTAGATATCAAAGGGGCTAGGTATTTTTTCGAAAAAATTGTCTCGCAATATGAACAAAACAAATTGCTCCATCTCAGACAATAAAAAAATGTTTGCTCCATCTCAGAAAAAAAAAATTGCCCCACCTCAGATGAGAAAAATAGGTTTGGTCAAAAATTGTCTCGCCATCTGAGCAAAAAATTAATCTCAAATTTTCTTGTATATTGGTGTTTTCTTGACTCACTATTGTTTATTTCCTTTTGTTTTTGCCTGTTTTTGGTTCATGTGTCGGTCAATGTAGACGACAAATACGTGTGTATAAACAAGCATGTAAACACTGTTTGCGTCTTTTCACCTACAGTTTAGCGTGTTCGAGTAACTATACCATAAAACAAGCGTTCAATCTCCTCAATGCTCTTTCTCATTGATTTGTACTAATGAAGTGAATGTGACATTTCATCACTTATACCCTATCGGTTTCTCGGTAAAATGACTCAATTTAAGAATGACTTCAGCTTTGAGTCAAATACTTTTTGCTGTGTACTTAAAATCGTCTGATAAATGCTTACGTTTACTTTCATCTTCCCATGGCATCTTTTCCGTGTGTCATCTAATTTTGGTACGGCTGTCAGGTCCGGTGAAGGTCACCGTACCTATTAGCAGCCCGATGACCAGCGATGACGAATAGATTCATTTAATTAGTTATTTTAAAAGTGTCAAAACATTAGCGAATCTGTTGAATCAAGGTGTTTAATAGTAAAGTACTTGAAAGGTTGTGTGATACACCTGAGGTACGTTTTTGTCATTGATCACATTTACGACAGGGTGAATATTGTCCCAGAATGCCATGCGATACATATGATTCATTAGACGTATCATATAGGAGGAGGGCTAAGAGTCAAAAGGATAAGAGTCAAAGATTTCTTGTTGTTCTGAAAGAGGCACTTCGTGCATGATCCACAGCCTTATTGCTCATCTTACTCCATAAAAGTTGAGTTTTTATACCATCAGAAACATAAGACTATATTGTGTGACATGATCTGGTCCACGGAGGCCAAAGGAGGCATTTTTGAAAATTGAATTGTTATAATTATTATTACCTACAGAAAGATTCGAGCCAGGTATACCAACTTGGTGTGGGGAACAAAGGCAAAGACAAGATAAAAACTAATGCAATATGTAAACCAGAATGGTGTACACTGCTACTGCACTAGAAAAAAATCGAAAACCACAGGGATAATAGACAAAGTTAACAAAAATTATTATTACCTAATAAAAATATTAAGCTATCATAATCAGGAAAACATCCAAGGTATTGAATATAAAACACTAAAAATGTATATCTTCCATATAAAAGGTAAAATTTTTCAAATGATGGTCGGCTTTTCATCCCAGCTACATACACTTTAAGTACATATCATTAGATTGTATAAAATTGAATCGTATCAACCAGAAAAAAACTCATTTTGGTCAGATGGAAACACCGATGTTGTGGCCAAAACCTTTGGCCTTCAGCTGGGTGGATGATCTAGGGTCATCCGAGGTCAATCGGATTTGGCCGCAACGTCAGTGTTTCCATCTAACCAAAGTGAGTTTTTTCTGGTGGACAAGATTCAATTTTATACAATTTGAACATTATTACATATCATTAGATTTATAAAGTTTACTTCGAGGATTCTTAAATATCAAAAATATACCTCCCCGTCTTTCATCATTTAAGGATGGAATATTACACAAAACAGGAGTTAGTGGATAATTGGGATCCAGAGATGTGCTGTAAACTTACAACTGTTTCACCGTAGATTATGTATTATGTTAGTGGATGTCAAATTTGGTGTCAAAATAATTTCACGAGTTTTCTCTGTGCAACGATACCTTCATCCTGCTGTATGCTAGAGTTATATACGTTTAAAATGGTATCGCGACTTTTGGGACACCCTGTACTATCTTAGCCGCTTAACTGAGGTGCTCATAATAATAATCCATTTAGGTGTAAGTTGGGAAATGTGTAAACGTTACAATTATGCTAAAAAGTCAAGTTTACATTATGGCTTTAAGACATTTGTTTTAAAGTAGGTAATGGAGTTACGCATATTGCACAAGAACAATGGGGAACGGTGATCGCTACAAGTGAGAACTGAATATATTTTATAGGCACGGTTGTTTGATGGCATGTAAAACTGAATCATTTTAAAGAAAAGTTGAACAATGATGGCGCTATTTATCTAAAATCTTGTTTGCATCTTAACAAGAGGTAGACACTTGTAAAATGGTATTAGAACATCAGCAAACAGACTAACAAATGACAAGGGAATTTTCAAAAAAACTTTTTATCGTGAAATGTAAGGTATAGCTCATATTATTTGGATAATTTATATAAAAACATATATGTAAATATCGCCCTCAATTTGCACACAAATCTATAGTTGATAGAAATTACAAAAAAAAAGCAAAAAAAGATGAATAATTTGATGTTAAAAATTACTACAAAATATTATGTGTATATACAGTTTATTATTGTGATAGCTGTTGGTATAATAATAATTTGTTAGAAAAATTAATAAATTATCACATCAAACAACCGTGATTTAAAATATCTTTGTCACAATAAAAACATTGCGATAATTTGCACTGCCTATTGGGATATTGTTAGCGATCCCTTATCATTTATCTGAACTACACGTAGCCGGGTTCGGAAGCTTTGAGAACGAAAAAAAGAGAGAAAAAATCTGACACTAGATGCAGAGAGGTGGATTTCCGTTTTACAGAGTGACCACTGCTAGACTGTCACAAAGTCTTCTTAACCTAGAGATAGACTATCTTCTAACATTTGTCTTATTGATGTATTTGGCTATTCCAGTTTAAATCCATATTCCCCTGGCATGACCTTAATCTCTCGCACAGGGGGTTAAGATTTCAAATGGAGGCACCCATTTAGGTAACGCCATTTGAAATTCACACTCCCTTTGTTGAAGATTAAGATCGTGTCTTCCATAGGGGTGTATTGATTAGCCTTTTTTATGGTTGTGCTTTCTATTTATAGACGAATCCAACGAGCTAAGTCATGGTCAGGATTTGTCGGCCATATTTGGTTCCCCGCATGCACCAAACAGGTGTTGTGAGTGCCCAATTGGGTGGATTAAACCCGCTTAAAATTCGATGTTAGATTCTTTTTTTGTTTTGTAAACTGTCATCATTCTTTTGTCTACGTGTAACACGGGCGATAGAATGCAGTTTATAATACCCTTGCAGAGGCGGATTTAAGGAAAGCGCCCTGTCAGCAAAATATCCTGGGGCCCAATGGTAAAGAGATGAAATCAGGAACGTACCTGAATTTTTGTCGGGAGGAGAGTAAGAACAAAATTTGATAGTGATCATTAGTTCGGCCCAATGTTATTATTATTATTATTATTATTTCAAAGAACTTATAAAGCGCATTTCCTATGGACCAATGCGCTGTAAAAAAAAAATAAAAATACATCAACAATACACAGCATGGCTGGCATTAAGAACAACAATATATCACAACGTGGTAAAATATATTCCTAATTACATCAAAATTTGAATAAAATAGATATGCGCAGCAATCTGAACCACAATTAAAATAAATAAAAATACACTTGAACCCAAATAGGGACATATATCATTATAAAATACATATTATTATCAAACAGCAATGTTTAAAAAGTATAACTTGTACACATCGGGAGTGAATACCTGCAAACAGGTCTATGAAAATACATAAAAAGACCTAATATTTTGGAAACAGATAGGTTTTTAAAAGTTTCTTAAAGGATTGCACATTAGGAGCCTCACGCAAATTGGTAGGCAAGTTGTTCCATAACCTAGGTCCTTGAACAGAAAAAGATTTATCTCCATAAGATCTTTTAGTTTTGGGGATTGCAAGACAGGTTACATCTTGCATGGACCTAAGCCCACTACGGTTACAACTGTACTTGTGAAGAAGGTCCTGCAAATATTTTGGCGATGAACCGTGAAGACAATTGTACACATGCACCAAGATCTTGAAATCGATTCTCTGCTGGACAGGCAACCAATGCAACTCTCGCAACAGAGGCGCAGCACTAGTGCGCTTGTTAACTCGGAAAATGACACGCGCCCGCGCGATTTTGAAGCTTTTGGAGACGTTGCATGCCACGGTTTGAAAGGTCACCTAACAGAGAGTTGCCATAATCCAGCCGAGAAAGGATCAAAGATCTTACTGCATGTGCACAAGTGGTTTTGTCAATATAACGGCGTATTCTTGTAAGATTACGCAGGTGGAAATTAATACTACGACACAGGGCGCTGACTTGCTCATCCATGGTAAGACTTCGATCAAAAATAACACCTAAGTTTTTAATTGAGGCAGAGGTGTGATTACAGATCCACCGAGAAAGAAAAGCTCGGTTTTCGAGTCGTTCAGCTTTAACTTGTTTTCAAGCATCCACGATCGTAACTCAGCGATGCATTTAGTGAGCCAAAGTTGTGCAGCCGCTATTTCCTCCTGTGACTTGGGATTAAAACTAACATAAAGCTGAGTATCATCAGCGTAGATATGAAACGCAACCTGATGGAGCCTGATGATTTCAGAAACTGGCTGAGCATATGCCGTGAAAATCGGTGGACCTGCAACCGACCCCTGTGGAACACCATATTGCATTGGACATTTATTAGAATACTCACCAAGGACACATACTTTGGTACAACGATCTTTAAGGTAGCTTTTAAGCCAATCTTGAGCAAACCCTGTAATACCAAACTCCCTCTGCATTCGCTGGACAAGGATATTATGGTCAATTGTATCAAATGCAGAGGAGAGGTCTAAAAGAACCAACATGATTGCATTACCTTTATCCAACTCATTAAGCATATCATCTTTTACCCTAAGGAGGGCTGTCTCCGTGCTATGAGATGATTTGTAAGCACTCTGAAAGGTTTCCGTGAGATTGTTTTCATGAAGATGTTTATTAAACCTTGACACAGCTGGATACTCTAATATCTTACCAAGGGTGGGAAGGTTTGATACAGGGCGGTAGTTTTTAAGTAAGTCCGGGTTGAGAGTGGGTTTCTTCAGCAACGGGAAGATAACAGCCTCACGGAGAACAGATGGAAAAGACTCAACTCTGAATGAATTGTTGATAATAGACATAATAATCGGTAACAAAATATCAATACACTCTTTTAACAACCACGTGGGGATCGGGTCCAGAGGAGATGTTTTGTTTGGAAGTTTTGAGACCTCCTCCTCACTAACATCAGTAAACATATCAAGTGTTGGAACATGAACTTGCGTGTCATCACATGTTATGAGATACGTGCGCGTAGTGCGCAAAAATTCATTCCATTTCATACTATTTGAAGTAAAAGTTGATGTAGGCCTATATTATTTCGTTAAATTTGCAATTTCACACTATTCTATACCCAATTCGAGGGTTTGTCAGATTTGTGAGTGTTTAAAAGGTACTAAAGAACAAGGAATATTTCCTTTTCTGTTTTTGCTTGATAGTCAAGAAGCAAGCAAAATCCCAGATTAATGGTCATAATCTGATCTCAAGGAATACGAAGCCAATATACGTTGGTACGCGTGAATTTTAACATTAGGGGGATGGGGTTGGAAAAAATCTTTAATCCAGGACTTTTTGGCGACAAATTAAGTTTATGGCACAAATGCGCGCGAAAAATATTGCCATTTTGAAACTAAACTGTTAAAATATGGTGCAAAAGGGGGGATTTATCCCCATCCCCACACCCCGGATCTACGCCTATGCACCTTAGGGCCGGATTTGCCTTTTGGGGGGCCCTGGGCCCAGCCAAATTTGGAGGGCCCAAACTCACTGTAAGGAAGGCATATATGCACTCAAGTGGCTTAGTTTAATTTGATTTACGTATAAGATTGCGGCAGAAGCATAACAATTTAGAGAGAGTCGGGCATATTTTGTTTTCGATTTTACTATGACATTTGCGGGTGAAGCACGGAAAAAATGAAGGTGAATTTTGTTATAATATAGGGCCAGTGCGCGCTTCGCGCGGGCAAAATTATGCAAATTTACCCTATTTTGGCCCAAAACATGGTGTTTTAGGTCTAAAAAGGAAGGTGCACAGGGCAAATGGGAGGGAGGCACATTTTGGGGGCCCTGGGTCTGGGCCCATTTGGGTTCTGTACCCAATAATATTTGACATTATGAGGCTCATAACCCATGTAAAGGTACACTGCCCAAGTGCTGAACCATGTACTGTTATTGCTTTAAATTACTTTTAAAAACATTTTAGGCCACGGGGACCTATAATATTTGACCTTTGGAACTCATGAATAGTTATTGAGAAACGACATGCCCTTTGTATTGACATTTGGGCCCCGGGAACTCTTGATCTTGGGTATCCGGGCCAAAATGGGCAAAATTCATATCTAAGGGGAAAGACCTTCAGGCTTATTGCATCATGGTACACATACGGGGTCCTTCGTAGTTTTAGAGCCAGCTTTGATGATACGCTTATATCTAACATTGGGGGCCCTGGACCCATACTAGATGACCTACTCGTATTTTGAGAATGTGTGCACCAATTCGTAGTCCTGATTCTATAGAAATTGTATTCCAAAACATTAAATTTGGGCAGCTAGGGCCCTTGACTTTTGATCTCTTGCTGTGGCCAAAACGGGCAAAATTTTATGAAACTTTTCAAGAATAAATGCAGGCATAAATAGAATGTCCTCTTGCATGTACGGGCATATATAACCTTTTCAGTACTATTCTACCCACCAGACCTTTGAACCTTGCAGAAAACAATTAAAGCAAAAAAAAAAAAAAAAAAAAAAAAAAACAGGGGGGGCCTTTGGCCAAAATAACAGGGGGCCTTGTCAGCACTTGCTGACTTGCTGACAGATTAAATCCGCCACTGGCAAGATAGTTGGGTCCCCGTCGCGGCTAATGGCTGCCATTGAGGAGTAGGAATGCGTGAAGTTGGATTCGTCTATACCAAACACTTATCATAATTATTTTGTCCAAAAGTATTGTAATTATAGCAAAAGGTCTTCTCTATCTATATCCTGTGATAGCAACATCGACAAATTCTGCCCTTGGTAATTCTGCATGGCGATTTTACAAAACAGACCAAGATTGCAACATGTTATTTTTGGCTGAAAAAACTGTACGAACATGCGATTTCACCGAAAAAAGGATATTCTATGCTATTCTTATCTAAAGAAGGACGTTTGAACTCTATATCACTTACAAGAAGGCCACATGGGGAAATGGGAAATCACATTAAAACAGCAAACTACTCAATATCACTTAGAAGATTTGTTTAAGAGCAAAAATGCAAATGGCCACCTTACGTGTAAGACTAGGTATTGTTGGTCGAATCAGTCAAAAAAAAAAAGAGAAAAAAAAAGAAGGACGTTTGAACTCTATATCACTTACAAGAAGCTATAAGATTTGTTTAAGAGCAAAAATGCAAATGGCCACCTTACGTATAAGATAGGGCAAGGCCACAATTTGTGTCACTAAAAATAATGAGTGCAAGGAATGAACTTAAAATGAAATCTTTGAGGGTAGACTAGGTATTGTTGGTCGAAGCAGTCAAAAAATTCGATTTTCATTATCCAAATCATTATTATTGAAAAATAACACTTTCAAGTTTTGCAAAAGTTCTACATATCATATACTTTGAAACTTGCTTAATTTATTATTGTTAATGAGTTATGTACGTTTCACAAAAGTGTTGTTGTTTTTGAGTCAGCCCTCTTTACAACTCAAGAACCACAGGACCTATTTTGAATTCTTCTACACATTTGCTATGAAATGATCAATGCAATTTTTGCAAAAGCTCACTACCATTCGCCAGATGCTGTGAACTACCAAATCGTAACAATTTAAAATAGTTGCTATAACCTTAAAGGTCGATATTGGAATGTCATCTTTCCCTGGGTAAGATCTGACACCAGGCCAGCACATGGCCAGAGGGTAACATGAATAATTTCCCCTAGGCCAGCCAATATGCCATATACAGTAGGACTACAACTGGTATCTATGGTCAGTTTATACTCCTATTTTCCACATCTGTTATTTTAATATGCTCCTTTTAGCGCTTATTACTTCGGCGTTTTTTTACACCGTGACAAATTCTGTAACATAAATAAAATAACAACCAAAACACCATTATGACGCACCGATCATTAGGATACTGGTATTTGTTCGGAGTTTAACCAAAATGATTTATTTTCGGAAACAAGTGGAGCCCCTTTGGAAACAAGTGGAGCTCCTTTGAAACAAACAGATTTGACAATTTTGCAAAGTAAGTAAGTATCCTTACACTTGGAAACATAATCACAATTTCAAAACTGAGCAATATTGAAATAAATTAGTTTTTTTTTAAAATAGATGCACTATCTAATCCTGTACAGTATGACACCACATTGAATCCAATATGACCTCAAGAAGTAATGTTACAAGCAATTGAATAGACTTCCAACAAGCGAAACAAAGAGACAACACAGCTTCTTCAATGAAGCGTTATTTAAAGCAGTTTTATTTCAGTTTTACTTCTCTGTACTTTTCATAACTTTCATTTTATTTGTCAGTTCATTTGTTTCAGTTTTTTTGTTCCTTTTGTTGTAAATTCAAGCCAAACGCATAAATCAGCCATTCACCACTCTCAAACCAGATGTCTAGTCTGTGGAGTTTTGAATAGGCCCGTTTGTCACTTTTAAAACTGGACCTTCATCTAATCAAATGCTTGTAACTTTGCTTCTTGAAGTCACATTGGATTCAATGTAGTGTCATAATGTGCAGAATGAGATCAAAAAACAAATTTACCCCAATTATGTTCAGTTTGGAAATTGTGATTATTTTTCCAAGTGTAAGGATACTTTATTGGCGCAGTATATTACGTTTATTCAAAAAAAGGTGCACCTGAAAGACAATGCCAAATCACACTGAATACAAAAAACAGCATTTAAATACCTCTTAAACTTTTTAAATTACAATTATTTTACTATTTTGTGAAACAATAATTGTAAATTTTGACAATTTTGCACATTTTTTGAAACAACACCAATGTTCTTGTGCAATTTTAAAAATAATAATCTCATTTTGATTTTAAGTTTTCTTGATTTCATTTGATTAAGAACATTCCTGCCATAAATCAAGCAACGACGAAGTGCTAATCCTCGCAAAGGGAATGATGTCGAATTGCTGGAGTCTGGTTTATGAAACAACACAAATATCAATGTATTAAGAAGAACTGTGCAGAAAAAAAACCTGTTTCCTGAAGAAAGTGGGTGAATGGTGAGAGCAGCATCGTTTTGGAAATTATCATCCGTGCAAGGATTTTGTACGCAAAGGATATATATTACGTTAGTCAACAGTGGTCTACGCTGGGAAGTTTGAACCAGGATATACATAAAATATCAGGATCAAATATATTGTTTTCTTCCTCCTCTTCCACGTGCGTGGTTTGGCCAATTAATTCTGTGTAAAGTCCTTCTCTTACAGGGTAAGATAAAATAATGACTTACACACAAATGTACTATGTTTTTATCAAATCATCAGTCTAAGGATAGAGTTTTGTTTTATCCTTCACATATATTTTTATTTTCACACAAAATCAAAATTAGCAAATATTTAGTATAACTAGGGTACTAGAAGTAACTACCGATTTATTTAAAGAGGCGTGGTCCGACTTTTCATGTTCTGTTTTCAATCTTAGATTGAAGCCTACCATTAAAGCAATAATGTCTCCCATTTTAGCGTTGAATTGCTCCAGCGGTTTTGATATGAGAAACAGAAACATGTATAACAATGCAGCATACGATAATACACAAACATCTCAAGCGTTAAACCTCACTGGATAATTCGTTTTAAAAATATACCTTAACATATCCAAAACTTTGGTCAAAATTGAAAAAAAAGTAAAATTTTGATCCTTTTTTATTCATATTTTTAAAACGAAGGAAAAATTTAAAAAAATTGAAAATCTAACACATTGTAAGCGCCGCGTTAAGCTGTTCTGTGGAATAAAGTTCCCGATCCGGAACTTAATTACAAAATCGAGATCGCGTGAATTTTGTCGTTTCCCAGGAAATGCCACCTTGAACACATGGATAGTCTTACAATTAGAGCTCTGTATCGGACTATAACTTGTCAAGACTCTAACCGGGGGGGGGGGCACTTCAATTTGAAATGGATATAGGTGTAGGGCTGGCACTTTCGCACTAAGGGGCATTCGGTGAGAGCAAAATGTAAAAAATATGGGGTCATTGGGTGAGAGCATGATTTTTGGCATTCGGTGAGAGCAAAATGTAAAAAATATGGGGTCATTGGGTGAGAACATGACCTTTTTTTAAATGGAATCTTTGGGTGAGAGCCGAAACAGCGCAACAGAAATCTCGAAAATCGAATTTCTAGTTCTAAATGGCTTCAAATTTCTTTGTTTTATCAAAATAAGTGACAAAATCAGTGATAAATGAAAGTTGCTGTTAAAATTGAACAAGTAAGTGTCTTTGGGTGACAGATCAAATGAAAAAATAAGGGGTCTTCGGATGACTGAACATGTGTTCGTAAAAAAATATAGGGTCTTTGGGTGACAGCGATGCTGAAAAAGGGGTCTTAACTGCCCTACATACGCGTCACCTCCAAAGTTGGAGTGCCCCCCCTCCCGGGGACTCTCACTTAATAGTGATAAGTATTATAAATCTAGAATGAATTTTTGCGAAATCTCACTATGCCCCTTTAAACTTATCACCCAACTTCAAAGAATTATCACTTCAATGTTTTCCAAACTAAAAAATAAAAGGTTTTTGCATAACACGTGTATGAAGGACACGCACTAATAAAACATGCAAAGAGCTCTTATTTAATTGTGTATTTCTTAGGTTAAGAAATAATACCAAAATCCTTCCAATACCAACTTGTTTTTCTAATTTATTGACATTATAAATCCATTACAATGATAAACCACGAATTAGCTTTGTAGTGCACTCTTAGACCACATTCTGTGTAATAGAGGCCGTCAGCCTTTCCCCATCTTGTGGGTACAAATGATACGCGTGATTCTGCGTCGGACACTACGCGCAGGGCGCCGCTTGCCACGCAGCTGTTATCACGCATCACCACGGTGATTTTGCTGTTCACGCATGGAGATCGAACGAACATCGCAGCGTGTACCCACAAGATGGCGGCATATGACGTCACGCTGACGGCCTCTATTATATACGAGAGGCGGTCAAAAAGTTCGTAGAACAAGGTATGCTACCTTTGCTAATTTAGTCGCCTTTGAAAGCTTGTTCCTTCAAAACATTACTGCAAAAATATTACGATTTTTGCATCAATATATATAATTGGGCAGGACACTCTGCAGAGGAATACTACCCGGAGTTAACACAGGATTATCATGTAAATTTCTCCCAACGGTGGTGAAAACGCAAATGAAATTTAACATTGTACAGTTGCTGTAAATGGTGATGAAGTCCTTGATATTCAACAGCAATGAAATGGTCCTTAGTTAGAGTTCAAGGATAGAATGAGCGTATCTAAAGATCATCCAATGTCCAAAAGACTTGCTGACTTCACTACTAATGATATACGTGCTGGTACAGTGGCACTGATAATGAATAAAGAACCAATCAATAAAGATGAGGAGATAAAATATGACAACTCTGATGAAATCCATTAATATTAATTTGGGTATTCCAGGCAGTCTTTTACATTGTATCCCAGAACCTTCATGCGCAAAATTGATACCAGTTAACATAATCAGGTCCACACCTTCTTAGAATGAGGAACATGACAATTTGGCTTAATCTCTGGAATTATGAATCCATTCAGTGGAAGCACCTGGATCTCTCACCCCTATGAAGATTATCACTAGGTCACCATAGTAGAAGGCTTCATCGCTGTGTTCTAAGATTCAAGGAGAGTGTTGATGACAGATCTTTTGCCAAATGAAACTACAATGAAAGTATATATCATACAACTTTGATAGCAAAATTGAGGCAAGCCGTCAGGGGAAGAAGGTTGGTGGTATGCATGGGACTGTACCCTATTCTCAGTTTGTCAAGCTGCCATTCATGACAGAGGGGTCAGTTAACTAAAGCAACCGTATTGTGGTCCAGGCATGGCCTCCCGATAGTGAAACCTATTTTAGAATTTTAAGTCCTATCTTCATATTCAGGTTTGCTGGTGATCAATGCTGGTGAGACTTCACTGAAGAGTGGCTCATGGAGCAATCGGAAGACTTAAATTCTGTTGACATAGAAGGCTAAAATTGCGACGGGTGCATTAAGGTATGCAGTGACCATGTTCAAGAGTGAGAAAGAATTTGACTCTTTTAACCTTGTCTACAAACTCATTGACCGCCCCTCGTAGATCCTATGAAGTGAGTGGGATGCAACGAAATAGGGTTTTCAACCGCAGAAGGAAACTTAATTCCAATTTGATGGACTTCCGTAATCTTAGGGAACCAATAATTCAGTGATGTGTATGCTTGTTTTGACACTTTTAAATGCGTTATGCATATATAAAAGCTAAAACTTTCCCGAAACTGACATTGGTAATTTTCATGATTTCAGGTACAGTGTGTCCCAAAGAGTACCTTTACCATCTGAAACGTTCATAACTCCAGTTTTCAGCAACCGACAGCAAACTTGAAGGTACTTTGTAAAGAGAAAACTCGTACATATTATTTTGACACCAAATTTGACATAATAATAAACCTATTGTTAATTATCTACGGTGACACAGTTGGGCATACTACACACACAAAAGTTTCCAATATCAAAAGTATCCATAACCTCTACTACCGCCACTGAACATCTGACCAATATCCCCCCATTCAATTCAATTGCATTATTGAACAGTTCTCATAATAATGAATTTCGCTGACGATAATTGCCTTACTTATATCTTCCATCCCGCAGGCACAGGCACAGCTGACCAGAACAGCGGCTGCAGCAAAAAGTCTGGATCTCTTCATCAGTGTTCCTAAAACCGAGTACACCCCTATCAACAGCAATCCACACCCACTACTAAAGTATACCGATCATCAAATATATATGTCACCGATTTTAAATATCTTGGTTCCATGATGGGATCTAGTACTAGAAGCGCGCGAAAAACTTTGGCATATTGAAGCTAAAATGATGAGATATGGTGCAAATGTGGAATATATTTGCGCGAAGCTCACAAAAATTGGCACTTTTTTGAGTTAAATTGGCCAAATATGAGGTTAATTTGGTCAGAAACCCCTACATACAGGCGTCAGCATTGGGGGATGATTGTATGGACCACCCCCTGGCAATGGGGGGGGGGGTGGATTTATCCCCCCATACCCCTCCCCCTCCGGATCTACGCCTATGGAGAAGATATGCTCTCCACACCCATTACATGGTAAAAGAAGATCTGGAAGGCAAAGAACATCCTACTTGTCTTATGTGCTAAAACTGTTGGGGGACTTCGACAACTTTTTACTGCCAGATGCCATTACCACATTGGCTTCAAATAGAAGTACATGGAGAAACTTTGTAGTCGCCTGCTTCGCAGCCGAATTAAATGAATGAAATGAACAATAGGAATCAAGCCTTTATTTTTTTCAAAACCGATATTTTTTGGCATATTTGTAATATTTACGCATGTTTCAACTTATATACATCTATGAGCAAACTGTCAAATTCGCCCTATTTGTAGTAAAACGGGATGATTTTCTGTTGGTCCGACAATTATTATCATAATTTTCAGATTATGATAATATGTCTGAACGATCGCAAATCTTAGTCTCCTACAAAGCCAGTTTGGTTACGCTCCCTCCATCCACGTCCTAATCCAAAAAGTGCGAGATATTTCGAGTGATAGAGGTGAAGTTTATGATGTTGTTTCTTTGCTAATTTCCAATGTTTTTCGCGTCCAAATGTATTGGGAACTTTCATAATGATTGCATATTTACTATTTTATCATTTTGGAAGAAAACAAGAAAAATCTAAAAATTCAAAAAAGATCGTACATTAAGGCTTTAACCCGCAATAATTCGGATCCAAAGTATCCATAACCTCTACTACCGGCACTCAACATCTGACCAATTTCCCCCAATATTGAACAGTTCTCATAATAATAGATTATCAAGATGATATACAACATTAGGAATCAAGCCTGTAAAACCGATCTTCTGAAGTGTATTATTCCATCCGTCAATTCTCTGGTCTGCCACAAGACTCCTCCACCTGGACTTAACTCGTAATAATTCGCAGTTAATGAGGAAAGACGGGGGAGGTCAACTTGCATTCAAGCCATCATCATCAACCAAGGTTTTCGTCGAAATTTAATAGTAAAGAAGGTGAAGAGAGAGGATTAACAAGAGCAACTTGTACAGAGACGCCGGGATGTACTGTCTACCTACAATGTACAACTCTCTTCTGAACCGACTGACACCGTTTGGTGGCTCAACAGGGCACCACGTGTCAGATAATGGGATTGATGACGTCCAACAGGCGGTATAGGTCACGCGACACGTGAAGTACGAGGATGGCGAAAATACAAGGCTGATAGCCCCATTTAAAATAGACGGCTAGCAGTTATAAATTGAAAAACAACATACTTACAGTGGGGTACTTTGTCGAACCCCAACGGTTTTAGAATAACATAATTTTGCTTTGACACCGCATAACACATTTAGAATTGTTTGTGAAGGTTTAATGATTACGTGTTAATCCAATGGCGACGTCAAAAATTGCGATATCGCATCCGCCACCACCTGACGTCCAAGAGTGAACTGGATAAAAGCTTCCCCTCTCGGCAAGCAATCAAATGATGTGAGAAATCAGAATCGTAAAACAACGAAGGATAATCACAAGGTTTTGAATTAAAGCAAATACGGGAACTTACATTTTTTGCAACTTGCAAAAGACTTCATCAGGCAACTGACCCGCTGGGCTGGTCATGTGAAACTTTGAGACGGCTAGGGATCGATAAGGAGGAACAGTGGCATAGGAGAGGCATCAAGGAAGCCATCTGGGAAAGAGTAGAGCAGCCGTCACTTAATAAGAAAGGGGGACTGAGACACAACCTATCTCACGCATGGGACCGGGCCATCAAGACGATCCCTAGCCGTCTTAAAGTGTCACATGACCAGCCCAGCGGGTCAGTTGCATGATGAAGTCTGATAGTTTCAGACGTAACGTAGCAAGTTGCAAAAAAATGTAAGTTCCAGTATTTGATTTAATTCAAAACCTTGTGATTCTAACGGCTGGATGACTGAGAATATTCCCTATTTTAACGAAGGATAATGTTTTATGTTTGGTATCTAAATAATATTATTGTATGAATTTACTTTGTCCAAATATGTATTTAGAATTCATCTTGGCCAAATCTTGTGAAAGATTATGATGGTTCAAATATTGATAAAGAGACTTTTGGGACACCCTGTATATCTGACGGCAAGTGGAAATTATAACGCAGTGATTTATGGGCTACAACTGTAATACATGCAATTACGAGCAACTGGCATATTCAATGTCCGAAACAACTGAAATTTTAGTTATCTAGTTATATATTTTTGATCTATTGAACTATACCATAAAGAGGATCCCAGCAAACACAAAACGTATTCGACATCATTCGCAAAAGGTTATAAAAGGTTGTCAGAAAACGTTTAAATGTCGGGTTATATAAAGGGTACATTAATGGTATAAAACGTTTTCATAACATTAAAAAACATTTGTTGGTAATTTACTGCACAGCAAATACAAATGTTTACAGAAAACATTTAAATGTCGGGTTATATAAATGGTATAAAAACGTTTTAATAACATTCCGAAAACATTTGTGAAAACTTGGTGCAAATCATTCTAAACAGAATGTTATTTTGGGTTTGAAAAATATTTTGCAAAAATGTTTGCGCAAAATATTTACAATAACGTTTTTAAAATGTTTTCATGACCTTTATATAACCCGACATTTAAATGTTATTAAAAAGTTTTAAAAAACATTTAAAGAACATTTCTGTGTTTGCCTGGTGCAAATATTTTAACATAAAAAGACCTACTAGCGGTTACAGGAAACAGGTTGCAGAATATATCAACAAAGTCCATTCGCAGGGAGCTATTGACGTCAGCTTAAAATACAGACTGCCCCCTCCCACAGAACCTAGTCTCCCAGCTTTCTACGGTTTACCGAAAGTGCACAACCCGGAACCCATTCCTGTCAGACCGATTATTAGTAGCGTCGGATCAGTGACATATAATTTAGCCAAGCACGCTGCCAAGATCATTGGCCCCTAGTTGGTCAGTCCCCCACCACTTAAAGAACACTCAGGATTTTGTTCATAAAATCCAGGACATTAAGCTTACATGGAATGAGATTGTCACATCATACGACGTGACCGCTCTATTCACATCCATTCCTCCCGACGATGCTATAAAAGTGGTGCAAGAATATCTCACCAAGGACAAGACGCTAGGTGACCGAACGAATTTATCGGTGGACCAAATCATTGAACTCTTAACCATCTGTCTCAAGACTACGTATTTCTCATATAACAACAAATTCTTCATTCAACAATATGGTTGTGCCATGGGTTCAGCCGTCTCACCTATTGTTGTTAACATCTACATGGAGAATTTTGAGCAGATCGTGCTAGACAAATATCCTGGAAACCCTCCTAAACTGTGGCTGTCGATGATACGTTTGTTGTTATTGATAGGAATGAGGCTGCCTCTTTTTACAAATTCATCAACGAGGTAGACCCAAACATCAAGTTTACCCAGGAGGAGTGCGTTGACAACAAGCTAGCTTTCTTGGACTGTCAAGTTCACATTCACGAGGACGGATCACTCAAGTCCACCGTTTACAGGAAACCAACTCATACGGACTTTTACTTACAATTTGACTCTCATCATCCCCTAATACATAAACTCGGGGTGATCAGATCCCTGCAACATCGGGCTAGTACCATTATCAGCGACCAAGAGGACCTCCTGGAGAACAAAACCACATTCAGAAATCCCTGGGTTGTTGTGGCTACCCCAACTGGGCCTTCACCAAAGCTGAAAAGACCAAAGAGCACACACAGAATCAAAACGCAGAAACGGGCACGGGTACCCAGGTAACAATACCCTACATATCTGGCTTGTCAGAAAGGATCAAGAATACTCTTAAGTCCTTTGGGATCGCAACGTCTTATAAACCCACCAACATCATCAGGGGGAAGTTAGTCCACGTTAAGGATAAACCCCCCAAGGACAAGCAGAGTAATTTGGTGTATGGCATAACCTGTGCGGCTACTGACTGTGGTGAAGCCTACGTAGGAGAGACCAAACAGTCTCTCAGGGCTAGGATAAACCAACATCGGAGACCTAGCTCCAGCGAAGCTCAGAACTCTGCAGTTTTCAATTACTGCAAAACAACGGAACATTTCTTTATGCCAGAGGAGGTTGTGATCCTCGACAAAGAAGAAAAGTGGTTCGAGCGGGGTGTCAGGGAAGCCATTTGGGAGAGAGTGGAGCAGCCAGCCATCAACAAAAAGGGGGACTCGCTTTCAACTGCCGCACGCTTGGGACCAGGCTTTGCAGGATCTTCCCCGTCGTTTGTCACGTGACCAATCAGATGCCTGATGAAGTTCGGAGTTACCAAAAAGTTGCAAAATTTTATTTCCAGAATTCGATTTAACTTTACCTTATATTTAAGTGTTGACAAAATATTTGGCCAAAAATGTTTGCAAAAATAGTTTACAATGACATTTCGAAAACATTTTAAAAATATTTTTGTAGTGTGTTTTCATACAAAACGTTTTAAAACGATTTCATGACCTTTATATAACCCGACATTTTAATGTTATTAAAACGTTTTTATCTAAACCAAAACCCAAAATATAACTAATTTAAAACGTTTTTAAAACGTTTTTGTGTTTGCTGGGATGCTAGAATCACAAAATGCCCCTGTAATAAACGCCCAATAGTAATTAGTACTAATACATTTGACGCAGGTTGTAGTTGGTTACACTATAATAGAAAAGGTTTGGAGCACTCACCATAATGGCAATAATAAATGCTTTTATAAGAAATCTAAAATACTGCACTTAGCCGCGCTTTTCTTATGAAATTGCTGTGATCAAACGGCTTGACCGCGTTTTTTAAGCTGAATTATTAGAAACTACCAGAATTATTTATTTATAGTGTCTGAATCAGTTATTCAGTTGTTTCATAATTGATATGCTCTTCAAAAGCAACCTATTTAACGAATTTAATATTTAGATTTAAAACAATGTCAAGTCCAATTGACATATTTTAGGTCACTTAACATCAAATTGTATCACGTGATTCAATCTGATCCAATCAGACTGAAGGTGGCAATTGCTTATTGACACAGTGCAGAATCTTGCCGAGCAACGTCGTCTCGGAGCATTTAGATGGCTCTCCTGCGTCTTGTATTTTCAAGACGCAGCGAGCTGATGAATTAAAGCCATATTATAACATTTCTGTAAAAATAGATTAGTATTTATTTTCCATAAAATGTTAGCTTTTACTCTCAGATATGTCCCTTTTAATTTTGAGCCGAACAAGTGAGGTAAAGCATAGAAAATTGGAATTTACTACTAGCGCCCATGCATGTTACTCCCGCGGTTGTAATACGGTACGATCTTCGGGGGGTGTGTGTGTGTGTGTGTGTATCCGCACGCCGTGTACGTACTGTGCATACGTGTTCGACTAATATTTCCATCGTAATAATAAAACGCCGGTTCCATCGTTTTATTCAAAATCTTGGATTTTGACAAAACTACAGCACCTAAAGTCTTGATATTTTGCAGAGTATAGTATCTTTAGGGCGTTCTCCTCAGCAAATGTTATAATATGGCTTTAATATAATGTATACATATCGCTGGTTGCGACTTCGCCAGTGATTATGGTATCGACTTTGCAACATCTTTTTTAAAATTATTATTATTGGTATTATTTTATTGCCAAGTCGTGGCCCGTAGGCCAAATTACATACGCTAAATTAAAATATAAAAATACACATACGAACAATAATTGAATTAAATAAGCAAAATTTGCACAGGATATAAAACACATAAAAATATACAATTTGAAATAACATTTGGAAAATTTAGTATAAAAAAGTCACTAAAATCATTTTTTTGAAATATTGCACGTTTTAATATGTATAAAATGATATGAATAGTTTGCATAAAAACTCTGGATGGCAAACCAAAAACACACGTTATCTATTACGAAAATCAACAGGAAGAGGACTATTTCTAATACGGTTAGTTCCGAAAATGAGATAAATTACTACTATTACGCGAAGAATGATCATGACACTCCTTCCTGATAGGCGTGATAAGAGAAATTGTGCGATTGGTTTTGGTAAGACCTTCGGCGAACCTAAAACAGTGCTCCTCCCTCCGATCATGTCAGAGAGGGTGGCAAACTTGCAAACTTGAAGAGCATCACTATTATACGATAAATAGTGCCGACCCAGGATTGTTCTGCCAGACACGTTTTTTGAATGGCTTCTTTACTCTGTTTAGCTGAAATACCAGAATGCCCACAACATCAGCAAACTCAAGAAATAGCCTGATACACATCCACTATACACGACACCAAGCTCTTGGTTGGAAAAACCAAAACGTTTTAGGGTACGTACATGAACAACTGGGACTTTGCCCGGAACTTTGCCATCAACCGGGAATCTTGCCATCATCTTGTGGTTTGTCAGTCATTGTCCGAAACCTTTACACTATAGTACTTATTTGAGTTAAATCACCGTGAGCTATTTGCAGAGCAGTTGATATAGTCCGTCAAAGAATGTATCGCTCATTCATCGTAACATTCAAGGACCCTAATGTTTTACGGTATTGTTTTCAGGTGTTATAATCCGCTTGCGATGAACGGGTGACTGAACATGGCTTTATCAGGCAGACACATATTATTGCATATCGCAATGGTATATTTATTTCTCAGCATAGCTGAATCGTCTTGGATCAGCTTTTTGGGTTAACGGCACGCCGATGAGTTAGTCGGCGAGATTGTGAACTAAATCCTAATATGTGACGTGTCATGTCGAAAGGAGACACTTTTGGGCAGGTTATCAATTTTGCTGCACAACGCCATTTTCTCCAATGAAATCGGACATTCCTAAGTGAAGATTGGAAATTGAGATATCGGCCTTTAAAAATATTATTGACAATGTTAAGAGTTGGAATTACCTTGAAATATGTCTCAAAAATACAAGATGCCAGTTATATTCCGGTATGAAACTCTCAATATTTTAAACATTAATAACATCACAAATTCGTAACAAAACCCCAATTGTGAAAAAAATCACCCCCTGGCAGAAATTTGACTATTTCTCCATTTAGGATCCTGCCCAAAAGTGTCTCCTTTTGACATGACATGTCACATATAATTAAGATACAGGCCAACATATGGAGCGAAAACAGTAAAATACATAAGCAAAATTGGCATTGTAAAAGCTCATTACTTTACAACCAAGGGATGGTAAGAATTTCATCCATACTAAAATTTGAGTTTGTTAGAATTTATTGAAATAAATCACTCACGTGATGAAAGATCCTCATCGTGGTCAACATGGTCAGTGTCATTATCAGGCCTAAGAATTTCATTTCCAATGTTGAAGTTCTAGCAACACTGTAGCTTTGCCACAATCTTCTTACGGCACCCAGGGATATCGATTTACAATGCTAGTACTAGCTTCAGATTTTGCGCGTTGATTTTGAAAAAATTTCAGCCGTCAGTAAAAAATTGTGAAATCAAAACGGAAATTATGACAAAACTATGATATATCGCTCACGGTGATGTGCTTTAGAAAGTTGGGAAACATCCTTCATTAGCGAACTATATTACTTTGAAAAGCTAAAAGGTTGATCAAAAACAAAAGCTCGCGGAGAGAGTTGAAGCCTATCAAAATCGAAAATCTTTAACTAAATGACTAAATGACTGAATTTCAGGCCTAAGTTTAACACCAGGATTTGAAAAAAAATTCAGTATCAAGCATTATAGTTTTCCTGCCATTTACTTAAAATGTAAAATTATTGCTTTTCATTTTGCCGAGAAAAATAATTTTACATTGAAAAGGTGTAACTCAAAATGTTTTTCATTTGAATACTAAATTCGATCGTTTATATTGCCTCATTAAATGACTAAGTGAGCCTTGCAAAACAAAAAAGAATCGGTTGACTAGCGCTCAGAGTGTTCATGTTATAAATTGATATCAAATGAGAGATCCTATTTTTTTTTTTTATTTATTGAAATAATAGTTCCAAATTGGTGTGTTAATGTTTTTTCAAAAATATCATCAAAAAAACTGTTGTATTAGTCTCAAACGGGCTATAGTCATGACAGTTAAGACTAATTCAACAGTTTTTTGATGGTATCTTGCGAAGTATATCGATTTGGAACGCCTAATTTCAATATGTTAATGAGAAAAATATGGGGTTTTACCTGATACCAAAGTCTGCTTTTTGATGGGGCAAAGTGGGGGGATGAGGCTGTCAATCAGATTACCCACCTTTAACATATTTGTACGGTGTAATAATACTGATTAATGTGTAATTATGTAAACTCCTATCGGACCGAAATTGTCTGTGTGGATTGACAACCCGGCGTCTAATTAATGCAGGCAATTCAACAATATAGGACAACTATACATTAACGGCTCATATTACACAAAACCTAATAATCGCGTGGATTGGGGATATCATATTTTGTTCACTTTTACAGCGAAGTGTAACTTCCGATATCATCTTCTTAAGTTGTATTGGGCCATTGTATTGATAACATTTGCATGAAATATCAAATGATCTAATACATATATACATTACTTTCAAATTATGTGGTTATTGTAAACTATATGTCTCTGGTGGCTTGTATTATATCGCAGTTAAGTGTTTATTCTCTTAAAGCTTTTAAGGGGGTACTACACCCCTGTGGTAAATTTAAGACTATTTTTGCATTTTTCTCAAAAATAATAACACACTGGTGACAAAAGTTATGTATATTATTGGGGCAAGGAATCCAATTACAACACTGAAATTTCAGTGACTCCAAGACAAGCGGTTCAGTATATATGATAGGAAATGAGGTACATCCTAGCGGTACCTTATTTCTTATCATAAATAACGAACCGCTTGTCTTGGTCACTGAAATTCAGTTCAGTAATTGATTCTTGCCCTATAATATACATAATTTTGTTACCAGTGTTTTATTTGTTTTTGAGAAAATTCAAAAATAGACATACATTTATCGAGGGTGTAGTACCCCTAAAGGAAAAATGGGGTAATATATACGCGACAAGAGTGGGTTCAGATTAAAGGACCACAGGTCGTTTTTAGATTGTTTATAGACTATTAGTAATAGAAGTATGGCTTGATATATACCAATGTAACACACACAGATTGAAGTTTCAGGAAATTTGTGTGTGTCGATATGTATATGCAAATGAGGCGAGGTCAAAGGTCAAATATGTTCAAATGAGGCATAGGAAAAATGTGAATTTTGCCCCCCAAAAATAATGATTAAGGAGAACATTTAACTTACTATTTACTATCCAGATATGTTATAGCTTTGCTTTCTGTTGCCATGGCAACCGTTTGGTGACAAAAAATTATTTTTTTTCGTCTGGATTTGACTTTGAAGACCTATTAAATCAAAAAGTAAAGAAGATATCAACAAAAACTCCCATTAAGTTGTAGAGCATTTATACAAATAGTACATGTGCAAAATTTCATGGTCCCTGTAAGCATTGTATATTGAACATGGTCTAAACGTGGTTTACAAGTACCCTATCATTAACTCTAACCATATCTCTAACCCTAAGCCTAACCCTAATCCTAACCATGACCATATCCCTAACTCTAACATTTACCATGACACTAACCCTAACCTAACCCAACCCAAGGTCACAATTGTTTGATGTGATCAGTTATTAATGTTTCTGACAAAACACAAATTCTAGACCTTTACAATACCAACAGCTATGACACTAATTATACACATATATTTTGTTAGCTATTTTTATCTTACATTTTCTTTTTGTGGTAATTTTTATTTTATAAACTGTATATGTGTGCAAATTGAGGGCGCTATTTATATATGTTTAAATTTAATTTAGCCTAATAATATGAGTTATTCCTTTCCTTTCATGATAAAAGGTAGTTTGAACAATTCCTTGCTATATGTTACTCATTTTTATGATGTTTTAATGTCATTATACAAGTGTCTACCTCTTGTAACGAAGCAAACAAAATTTAAGATAAATAGCGCCATCAGTGTTCAACTTTGCTTAAAAATGAATACAGTTCTACATACCATCAAACAAACGTGAGGTCTAACCCTATTCCTAACCATTTAACCAGACTTTGTAATTCATTTCCCAATTTAAAACTGGGTTGTCTTATATTCCTGCTCTGATGTAAGCAGTGAAACTATTGATGAGTTGACCTATGATGTCACATGTTTACATTCAGACCGCCCCCTGTTGTTTCAAGCCATGCAAAATAATACATGAGTCTATGGCAGACCACATAAATCTTTTGATGAATAAATTTCTAAAACCTTTGTGTGTTATTATGTATTTAGCTTGATGCAATTGTAAACGGGTTTGATAGTTAACTACAGTTAAGGGGGTACTACACCCCTCGATAAAACATTGTGTGTACAAAATATTTTGGTAACCCACCACTTTTTCTCAAAAACTAATGTACATATGGGTGGTAACAAAAGATTACGTATAATAAGACAGGATGTAGGGCAAGCAATGGAATCTAATTACTAACTCAGAATACTGGAATTTCAGTGACTCCAAGACAAGCGGTTCGTTATTTTTCTTTATGATACGTATAATAAAAAATAAAATTTACCGCTAGGATGTACCTCATTTCCTATCATATATACTGAACCGCTTGTCTCGAGTCACTGAAATTTTAGCGTAGTAATTGGATCCCTTGCCCAAATAATATACATAACTTTTTTGTTACCAGTGTTAATAGTTTTGAGAAATATGCAAAATATTCCTACAATTACCACAAGGTGTAGTAATTTAATCGACAAAAAAAATCTTCCATGTAAACTGTTTCTTTTGCCTGGCAGTTTTTTTTTAATCTCAGACCAACAGAGGCGTATCAAATGTTAACAGAGAAGTAATTCATTGGTAGAGCACCAGCGCAGTCACCTTCAGAGCCTTATTTCACCCTTTATACAGATGAGCACTCCATTATAATGCCTCTTTGAAGGTGTCTTGGGAAGTATTTCTTGAACTGCATATCTCCTTGTCTTGGGTAGGCATCAATTGATTCTCTGAGGTCTCTTCACCTAGGACCAGACTCTGGTAACGTCAGCTCATCTATAATAACCTGGACTTGTTTAAGACTACCAACCGGAACATTTCTATTAATTGTTGAGATGAGTGGTTGTTTGAGTGATAGTAATTAATTGGCAAGACTAACTACCTTGCGTGACAGAATTATTCACTGAAATGATTACAATACTTCACCGCGTGTCAGCAGCGAATTGAGTGTCAATTCACAGTTGGGTATACCAAGATGAACAAGGATGTTTCACTTGTTTCATGAAAAGATAAACATAAAAATCTAATTAATATAATAATGGATCAAATATTCTTGCTACAATTCGATAAATCTTTGACATTGTATCGTCATTTGCTTTGCTTGTCCTTCGGTTGTTTGCCCTTCTCATATCTTTTTATGTCGAATTCTTTCCGGGGGGGGGGGGCACCTCAACTTTTGAAGTGACGGTATGCATGGTATGTGCCTGTCAATAGGCCCCTTTTTTGAAATCGAATATACCCGATGACCCCGTCTAAGTCTGGCTACCCAATGACCCCCTGTTTTTTTCCTAAAATGATATCATCAAAATGCCACAACACAAAATAATGCAGAAACTTTCACATTCTGTTATTTCAGCAAATTTGTATTGTATACTATACAATACATTGAATGTATATGGAAATTTGGGACAAGAAATAGAACTTTTATCCATTTTACCCAACATTTTCTACCCGTTTGACATTTTATACTCAACGACCCCATTTTTTTAAACTATATTATACCCAATGACCCCCTTTTCCATTTTGTTTGTACTCAATGACCCCTCATTTTTTAAAACAACGTTTTTTACCGATAGGCCCCTACTTCGGAACGCTGGTAGACACATACCCGTCACTTCTAAAATTGAGTGCCCCCGGGCTTTCGACACTGCTAGGCGAACTATGAAAGAGCACTGAAAAATTAACCGACTATCCAGGATTCGAACCTGAAACCTTCGGATCGCTCTAATGAACGGATCTAATAATGAGTCAGATGAAGAAGAGCAGTTATGATCAGGAATTATAGGGTCCACAACTTATAAGTTCCCCCTAATACTTTTTAAAATAAAGTCAAACAATTTTTGACGAATCGTAAAAATGTAAAAAAGTATGTATAGCACTATTTGTTTTACACATGTGGTCCAATTTATAGCGTCACACGTCATTGCGTTCAGTCACAATGGTTAATTGTGTAAGAAAAGAGGCTGTTTTAAAACTTGCACCCGAGTCCATAGCAATCAGTTTTTTCTTTAACAAACACATGAATAGACCTGGCCTACTGTATTGTTTAAGAGCTGACTCCTATGGACTCAGATGCAACTTTTTAACACTGTTTTAAACGGTATCTTTTTTACACAATGAACCATTGTGACTGAACGCAATGACGCGTGACGCTATAATTTGGTCCATATGTGTAAAACAAATATGGCTACCCATACCTTTTTACACGTTTACATTTTGTCAAATATTTTTCGATTTATTAAAAAAATATTTAGGGGAGAACTTATCAGTTGTGGACCCTATATTAGGAATGTATGGGTTCTATAAACGAAACCCAGGGCTTGATATAGGGTTTAACAATTCCAATTCCATTCGTATGTGCATGCTTTTTCACTGGTAGTCAAAAACTCAAAAACCTATGAAATTATAAAAGCGAGTATTGACTTCGTTGGCTCATTTCCAATAAGATGTATTATTATTTGTTTGGTTTGTAGCAAAATGGCCAAAACTGAGAAAAAAATGTAGCTCCTGCCATTGGACTTGCCTTAAGGGTAGACGAGAGGTGTTGTTGGTCGAATCAACCAAACAATCGATTTTCATTATCTAGATGTTTTGCAAAGGTTCATTCTACAAACATGACAAATAGTATACTTTGCAAAAACTTGCTTAATTTATTGTTGTTATTGAGTTATGTACGTTTTACAAAAGTGTTTGTTGTTTCAGCCCTCTTTACAACATAACTCAAGAACCACATGACCTACAAAAGTATATCTGTGATATTTGAATTCTTCTACACGCTCGCTATGAAATGAGCAAAGCAGTTTTTGCCAAAGCTCACTACCATTCACAAGATGCTGTGAACTACCAAATCACAACAGTTTGAAGGAGTTAATAAACTTAAGGGCTGAAATATAGATTGGAAAATGAAATTTTGATTAAACAAGTCCATTGTTGATTTGCATCGTTTCCTGAGGAGATCTGTGACCTCTTTTCTCCGTATTTGAGGGATTTAGTTTATACGTCAAACGCTAGAGATTATCGATTACGTAATGATCAATAATGTTGTTGCTTATTGATGAGAGAATGAAAATCTGAAGTCAGTTTAAAACCCAAAATAAACATTTATTTTTTTATAGAGCGCATTACATGGGCATTATTGTAATGCCCGTGTAATGCGCTAGAGATTAACGATTATGTAATGATTAATTGTTGTTGCTTCTTGATGAGAGAGAATGAAAATCTGAAGTCAGTTTAATAAACCAAAATAAACATTTATTTTTTTGATAGAGCGCATTACATGGGCATTATAGTAATGCCCATGTAATGCGCCAGAGATTAACGATTATGTAATGATTAATTGTTGTTGCTTATTGATGAGAGAATGCAAATCTGAAGTCAGTTTAATAAACCAAAATAAACATTTATTTTTTAGGCAGAGCGCATTACATGGGCATTATTGTAATGCGCTGAGATTAACTGATTATGTAATGATTAATTGTTGTTGCTTCTTGATGAGAGAATGAAGATCCCAAGGGAGTTTAATCACCCAGAATAAACATTAATTTTTTATAGAGCGTATTACATGGGTATTATTGTAATGCCAATATATGCGCTCTATCAAAAATAAATGTTTTACCGATGCAATTCTTCTAGGGTACCTTTTTGTCTTTCAGCAGAACATTTATGACAAAAAAAAAGGAAGAAAAGTTAGGTAACCACCTTTATTTCATAAACCATTAAGGTATAGGACATTTTTTCGTTTTACTTATAGCCCCTGAATGAAATGTATTTAATTATGTTTGTACTCACTAAGGTAGCACTGTCTGTAAAGTTTACATCCGAAGTAAGTGCTATTCTTTTTATGGTCATTTAAGTGACTAAAATGGCCCAAAATGAGGGTTTCTCAATATCGCTGTCCATTTTAATCATCATTCCCCATACATAAAAAGGCACACAAAAATTGATGAATAGCAGTTAGTTCAAATGTATAAAATTCACACAAAATGCTTTTTGAGTGATTACAAAGATAATTAAATACTTTTCATTCGGGGACTATGTGGATTCATTTTTATTGTATTGCTTGTACAATGACATATATATAGGTCCGTTCACAATAAAATGTCCATCTGAAACAAAGATGTAACAGCTATGCATGGAGCAGGAATACTAAAACGTTATTGCAACATTACCAATTTCATCAAAGGGCTGTTGCAAGTTACGAGGGTGTACTGCACGATTTAATTATGGAGTTAAGTGTCCGGAAGGTCACTTAGCCCTAACATAGTTTGCCAGGTTCCTGTTGGATGTCAAGTTTATGACCAAAAATATTATTTATGATATCATTAAGAAATGATTTGGCGTGTGTGCCAATATAGAGGTGGTGCGTGAAATTATTGATTGGCTCCAAACAAAGTATTTGAACCGGTTTCTTCCCCGTAATCATGGCGCAGTGTAGTCCATTCAATCAAATGTTGTCATCAACCTGGTTTGATCGTGGTGCATTTATGTGTGTGAGTAGACTATGCCATAGTCGAATTTTATTAAAAATATGTTATTATTAGTCATGATGAACCCATTTCGTTGAACTCAAATTATACTGATGTTTATTAAAATTAAAGTATTCAATAGTAAAATGGTCATAAAGAGTTAAAATATCAGATGATTAGTGACAATAAAAGTAATTGAATGCAACATTATCTTGCATAATTATAATGGCTCACTTTAATACTGAACAATTCTGATTTTGGAATCTACCAGTTTATTGATAGCGAACCCGAAAATTCGACTATGGACTTTGAATTGTATGGCAGAACTTTACCCCTGGACTTTGTTTCTCTAAAACATACTGTCAAGCATACTTGTTTATCAGTCCATTAACCACAAGTACGCGCTAGATGTTTGATGAGAGATTAACTTTCGCGTCAACACAAAAGCGCCGCAAATACCACAGACAGTTGTGTACGGTGTAGTTAATGGTAATGGCGCGAGCCCAGAAGATTTAAACCATAGCGAGATATATCATGGCCAATTTTAGTTAGGCCAGAAATTGGCCTAACTCTCCATAGAGTCCCGTGTTAAAAATCTTAACCGCAAGGCAAAGTCAGTAGTCTACTTGGGAAGCTAACAAAGAGAGGGAGTAGGGTGACTGAAAAGATCAGATGTGAAAATCTATCAATTGTGCAACACATTAATTAAATCAGAGTTTTAAGCTTAAATACAATATCCAGAGTATGCAATAATGGGCAAGTGGACTACGGGGTAGTCTAGTGTGTGAGACGAACTATCGTGGTAGATTGCAATCATGATTTTGTTGAATGCATTTGAGTAGTCCACCATATTAACTACGGTATGATACGTCATAGCCTTAGACCCAACGTGATTTATAGTTTTCAAATTCCAAAGTTCAATTTGAAACCACATTTCTTTTCAATTTTGGTCTTTTCCCATGATTTTGTTTATATAAATGCGTGCTGAAGTCCAACTGTTGAAAATTTACGTTATTATAATATGTGAGTGCGATCAAGCAAAAATCAGTCGGAACTCGCAAATATTGATTTTGAGATATAGCCATACAAAGGAAATATTTCCTTTTTTTTTTTCTTGTTTTTGAAACTCTTTAATTGCTCATATCTTTGGAACCGGCTGTTCAATTTCAATGTTTGATTTTCTGCAAAATCCAGATTTATAAATATTTTTACTATCCATAAGAAACTGAAAATTTAATATTTCCGAGTTCCGACTGATTTTTGTTTGATCACGTCACATATGTGAAGATTAACTAAGGTTTATAAGGTTTCCGAAATTACTTTACTAATTTCTTTATTGTGTTGTGTTGATGAATATGAGAAGACCTCGTCTGAGAAGGTGTAGGCCTAGGCCTGTAATAAAAACATATATTTATTTTCAATTTGTTATTTCGTTTTCTTTGTTGAATACAAACTATGAAAAAGGACATTTGGAAACAAAATACCTTTTGTACAAGAAAATATTATTTAAACCAATGACGTAAGTTAACGAAAACAATTCTTGTAAAGTCACTGTATCTGAAAATGTCAAGCGAATGCTGATATTCTTGGAAAGGAATGATGGTATTAAACAAAACTCAATTTTACATTGTATTGATGAAAGCAGTTGAAATAAGACGGAATCCATCATTTTAATGTCATTGTGTAGGAAAATGTTACGATCGTCCAGATGAACAAATCACTGAATCACTGGAATGAAGACTTAATTCTTAAAAATACAAAAATCTAAGCTAATTGAACAGACAGTACCACATTGAGGCACGGTTATGATGGTTATATTTTAACAATATCTGATATCCACCCATGTAGGCCTACATTGTAAAGGCGTTGGCAGAGCATATTCTGGTTAGCATGTTAGTGTTTACATGATAGTAAGTGCTGAAAAAGAAATGATAAATGGTTATAAATTGTTTAATGCATCATTGATATTAAAAAATTATAAAAGTTGAGTCACTTGAAAAAATTATATGACGTTTTATTTACATTGTTATTTAAACTTTCACCACCTACTTACATCAACACCACCGTGAGTATTTTAAGATATATAAGAGGTAAACATGATTAATTCCAAAGAACTGAAAATTACGTATGAATTAAAAATGGGCGCTATAGAGAACAATACAAAATTAAGGATACTACAAGACACGTATAAAAACGTATACAAGACGCAGCAAACTTGTTCTCAAAACCAGGTTTTCTCATAAATCAAATATCCCAGTGATGGTGCGTTAGATATAGCTTTACATTATTTTGTATGCTTATACATATAATATATATACCGGGAAGCCACGGTGGCCCAATGGATAGGGCGCGAAGCTTCATGATCGGAAGGTTGCGGGTTCGAGCCCCACCACGGCCAGTGTGTTGCGTCTTTAGCAAGATGGCAGAATTCTAAGTGCTTAATTCTTACCCAGGTGTATAAAATGAGAACTGGCTGGTGAGTGAATCACAATCCAAGTCGCTGAGAGTACCTGCGCATCGGTTGCGGACTCTGGTGAAGCGGAAATGATTCTGATATGTCCTCATGGCAGCGGTAATTTCGCTATTCGCAACCAAGTGCCGCCAGCTGAAACCCGAGTTTGTCGTAAAGGTGTTGCTAATGCGAATCGATACTCTTTCCAATAATACATTTGTGTCGTGCACAATTAATTTTTTCTCTATGTGCTAAACCGTTATATTAACAAACGTTAAAATCATTCTGCATTTATCCTTACATGGCAAAGTTATTCAGAATCCATTGTTGAAGTTCCTTCGATAATTAGGGCCACACCTAGTTTTACAGGCACTTTTACAGTCATGAATATTTTTCTTAGAATTCCAAAGCTGGTCTGGAGGGTCTGCATGAATAACCTTTCACACGGTGTACAATAATTAATTACAGAATTGTGTACAGTATGAATATTTAGTCGGTAAATGTCGCAAACTGGTCTGAAGGGTCTGCATAAACCACACGGTGTAAAATAATTAATTAAAAATGGGGAGATGGTGTAAAAGTAAATTGTTTGGACAGAAAATGTACTTTCCATGAGTTTATATGATAGTGCCTTCATAATGTAGTGAATTAGGCCTAAAATGGCGGATTCGAAGCAAAATTGAATTTCTGATTTATGTGGGGTGGAATTTGTGAATTTGAGCAACATTATTCTGTTATTATCAAATTTGCCAGGTTTGAGGCATATTTTACTGAACCTAAATAATAACAAATATTCATTAAAACTGAAATGTTGCCGGAGCTGTAAAATAATATGGTTTTGAAAAAGAAAGTGGAATCGCACTCAAAGTTTGAATGGCCCTGGGCCCAAAATGATAATAATCATCAGGCCAATAAAGAAACAGCGTTCGGTCATTGGCACAAACGAATAATCTACTTGCGCAAGTAGTTGTTTTGTACCGTGAGTTTATAACATTTTACCCCAGAGACCTATTCAAACTTTCCAAATACGTACCACATTTAAGTCCCCCAACTAGGTCCGTTCCCTGTCTTGGTCCCCCTAAAAGGATGATTCACGAGCTTCACCAGGTTTAATAGGTCTCGCTTTGAGTTCACATATTTTCTGCATTTCAATTTCAATTATTAAACTTACGCCCCTCGGAATCAAGTTTCCTTTGAAAAATCGACGTGGGTGAGAACAATACGAATGTGGCATTATATGTGTTTTAAACCTTTGATTTGTTTATTTATGGCTTTTGCGATGTGTTGCTAAAGCATAGACTTTATAATAATAGGCAATCACTTTTGCTATTTACGTATAGCGTTATAACATGCAAACAAAATTCAAAAGGCGATTAGAATCCGATATTAATGCAACTTCCTTAGTAGTAAAAAACATACAAAAAGGTAAACATAATTAGAGTGTTGAATGGTTGCTGGATTTAAAAATAAAACGGAAAGTATTCAGTTTGATAAGATTGTCAGTTCGAAGTGATAATATACATAATAAAATTGAAAGAGTATATCTCATTAAAACGAATAGTTACGGGATCAAAAATAAATGAGTTGCATGATTCTAGTCAAGAAAACGAATATTACGAAATTAGCCATTAAATTTATCAGTTATAATTTATCGCC